>NW_027076178.1:315000-332500 GCF_963932015.1 Anas acuta | reverse complement strand
CCGGTTTAGGGTTAGGGTTAGGGTTAGGGTTAGGGTTAGGGTTAGGGTTAGGGTTAGGGTTAGGTCAGGGTTAGGGTTAGGGTTAGGGTTAGGAGTAGGGTTAGGGTTAGGTTTAGGGTTGTTTAGGGTTAGGGTTAGGGTTAGGGTTAGGGTTAGGGTAAGGGTTAGGGTTAGGGTTAGGTTTAGGGTTAGGGTTAGGGTTAGGGTTAGGTTAGGTTAGGGTTAGGTTTAGGGTTAGGTTAAGGTTAGGGAAAGGATTAGGATTAGGATTACGATTAGGATTAGGATTAGGATTAGGATTAGGATTAGGATTAGGATTAGGATTTGCCTGTTCGGAAACAGCGAACCCGGGGGGTCCAGTTGCATGTGGGGCTGCGTAAAGGCTCCCCTGGGGAGTTCACTTGTACCCAAAGCCTTCCTTTGGGGGCACTTTTGGATGGTCCAAAGGGGCTCGCAACGCATTTCCTGGGGCCTGATTTTTCAGTCGTCTCCGTTGCCGGCTAGGGCTACGTTTAGGTTTGCTCAGGAACAGCGAACCCGGAGGGTCCAGTTGCATGTGGGGCTGCGTAAAGGCTCCCCTGGGGAGTTCTCTTGTACCCAAAGCCTTCCTTTGGGGGCACTTTTGGATGGGCGAAAAGGGCTCGCAACGCATTTCCTGGGACCTGAATTTTCAGTCGTCTTCGATGCCAGCTAGGGCTATGTTTAGGTTTGCTCGGAAACAGCGAACCCGGAGGGTCCAGTTGCATGTGGGGCTGCGTAAAGGCTCCCCTGGGGAGTTCTCTTGTACCCAAAGCCTTCCTTTGGGGGCACTTTTGGATGGGCGAAAAGGGCTCGCAACGCATTTCCTGGGGCCTGATTTTTCAGTCGTCTCCGATGACGGCTAGGGCTACGTTTAGGTTTGCTCAGGAACAGCGAACCCGGAGGGTCCAGTTGCATGTGGGGCTGCGTAAAGGCTCCCCTGGGGAGTTCTCTTGTACCCAAAGCCTTCCTTTGGGGGCACTTTTGGATGGTCCAAAGGGGTTCGCAACGCATTTCCTGGGGCCTGATTTTTCACTCATCTACGATGACGGCTAGGGTTACGTTTAGGTTTGCTCAGGAACAGCGAACCCGGAGGGTCCAGTTGCATGTGGGGCTGCGTAAAGGCTCCCCTGGGGAGTTCTCTTGTACCCAAAGCCTTCCTTTGGGGGCACTTTTGGATGGTCCAAAGGGGCTCGCAACGCATTTCCTGGGGCCTGATTTTTCAGTCGTCTCCGATGACGGCTAGGGCTACGTTTAGGTTTGCTCAGGAACAGCGAACCCGGAGGGTCCAGTTGCATGTGGGGCTGCGTAAAGGCTCCCCTGGGGAGTTCTCTTGTACCCAAAGCCTTCCTTTGGGGGCACTTTTGGATGGGCAAAAAGGGCTCGCAACGCATTTCCTGGGGCCTGATTTTTCAGTCGTCTTCGATGCCGGCTAGGGCTACGTTTAGGGATGCTCGGAAACAGCGAACCCGGAGGGTCCAGTTGCATGTGGGGCTGTGTAAAGGCTCCCCTGGGGAGTTCTCTTGTACCCAAAGCCTTCCTTTGGGGGCACTTTTGGATGGGCAAAAAGGGCTCGGAACGCATTTCCTGGGACCTGAATTTTCACTCGTCTTCGATGACGGCTAGGGCTATGTTTAGGTTTGCTCGGAAACAGCGAACCCGGAGGGTCCAGTTGCATGTGGGGCTGCGTAAAGGCTCCCCTGGGGAGTTCACTTGTACCCAAAGCCTTCCTTTGGGGGCACTTTTGGATGGTCCAAAGGGGCTCGCAACGCATTTCCTGGGGCCTGATTTTTCAGTCGTCTCCGTTGACGGCTAGGGCTACGTTTAGGTTTGCTCAGGAACAGCGAACCCGGAGGGTCCAGTTGCATGTGGGGCTGCGTAAAGGCTCCCCTGGGGAGTTCTCTTGTACCCAAAGCCTTCCTTTGGGGGCACTTTTGGATGGGCGAAAAGGGCTCGCAACGCATTTCCTGGGGCCTGATTTTTCACTCGTCTCCGATGACGGCTAGGGCTATGTTTAGGTTTGCTCAGGAACAGCGAACCCGGAGGGTCCAGTTGCATGTGGGGCTGCGTAAAGGCTCCCCTGGGGAGTTCACTTGTACCCAAAGCCTTCCTTTGGGGGCACTTTTGGATGGTCCAAAGGGGCTCGCAACGCATTTCCTGGGGCCTGATTTTTCAGTCGTCTCCGATGACGGCTAGGGCTACGTTTAGGTTTGCTCAGGAACAGCGAACCCGGAGGGTCCAGTTGCATGTGGGGCTGCGTAAAGGCTCCCCTGGGGAGTTCTCTTGTACCCAAAGCCTTCCTTTGGGGGCACTTTTGGATGGGCGAAAAGGGCTCGCAACGCATTTCCTGGGGCCTGATTTTTCAGTCGTCTTCGATGCCGGCTAGGGCTACGTTTAGGGATGCTCGGAAACAGCGAACCCGGAGGGTCCAGTTGCATGTGGGGCTGCGTAAAGGCTCCCCTGGGGAGTTCACTTGTACCCAAAGCCTTCCTTTGGGGGCACTTTTGGATGGTCCAAAGGGGCTCGCAACGCATTTCCTGGGGCCTGATTTTTCAGTCGTCTCCGATGACGGCTAGGGCTACGTTTAGGTTTGCTCAGGAACAGCGAACCCGGAGGGTCCAGTTGCATGTGGGGCTGCGTAAAGGCTCCCCTGGGGAGTTCTCTTGTACCCAAAGCCTTCCTTTGGGGGCACTTTTGGATGGGCGAAAAGGGCTCGCAACGCATTTCCTGGGACCTGAATTTTCAGTCGTCTTCGATGCCGGCTAGGGTTATGTTTAGGTTTGCTCGGAAACAGCGAACCCGGAGGGTCCAGTTGCATGTGGGGCTGCGTAAAGGCTCCCCTGGGGAGTTCACTTGTACCCAAAGCCTTCCTTTGGGGGCACTTTTGGATGGTCCAAAGGGGCTCGCAACGCATTTCCTGGGGCCTGATTTTTCACTCGTCTCTGTTGACGGCTAGGGCTACGTTTAGGTTTGCTCAGGAACAGCGAACCCGGAGGGTCCAGTTGCATGTGGGGCTGCGTAAAGGCTCCCCTGGGGAGTTCTCTTGTACCCAAAGCCTTCCTTTGGGGGCACTTTTGGATGGGCGAAAAGGGGCTCGCAACGCATTTCCTGGGGCCTGATTTTTCAGTCGTCTCCGATGACGGCTAGGGCTACGTTTAGGTTTGCTCAGGAACAACGAACCCGGAGGGTCCAGTTGCATGTGGGGCTGCGTAAAGGCTCCCCTGGGGAGTTCACTTGTACCCAAAGCCTTCCTTTGGGGGCACTTTTGGATGGGCGAAAAGGGCTCGCAACGCATTTCCTGGGACCTGAATTTTCAGTCGTCTTCGATGCCGGCTAGGGCTATGTTTAGGTTTGCTCGGAAACAGCGAACCCGGAGGGTCCAGTTGCATGTGGGGCTGCGTAAAGGCTCCCCTGGGGAGTTCTCTTGTACCCAAAGCCTTCCTTTGGGGGCACTTTTGGATGGGCAAAAAGGGCTCGCAACGCATTTCCTGGGGCCTGATTTTTCAGTCGTCTTCGATGACGGCTAGGGCTACGTTTAGGTTTGCTCAGGAACAGCGAACCCGGAGGGTCCAGTTGCATGTGGGGCTGCGTAAAGGCTCCCCTGGGGAGTTCTCTTGTACCCAAAGCCTTCCTTTGGGGGCACTTTTGGATGGTCCAAAGGGGTTCGCAACGCATTTCCTGGGGCCTGATTTTTCACTCATCTACGATGACGGCTAGGGCTACGTTTAGGTTTGCTCAGGAACAGCGAACCCGGAGGGTCCAGTTGCATGTGGGGCTGCGTAAAGGCTCCCCTGGGGAGTTCTCTTCTATCCAAAGCCTTCCTTTGGGGGCACTTTTGGATGGGCAAAAAGGGCTCGGAACACATTTCCTGGGGCCTGATTTTTCAGTCGTCTTCGATGCCGGCTAGGGCTATGTTTAGGGATGCTCGGAAACAGCGAACCCGGAGGGTCCAGTTGCATGTGGGGCTGCGTAAAGGCTCCCCTGGGGAGTTCACTTGTACCCAAAGCCTTCCTTTGGGGGCACTTTTGGATGGTCCAAAGGGGCTCGCAACGCATTTCCTGGGGCCTGATTTTTCAGTCGTCTCCGATGACGGCTAGGGCTACGTTTAGGTTTGCTCAGGAACAGCGAACCCGGAGGGTCCAGTTGCATGTGGGGCTGCGTAAAGGCTCCCCTGGGGAGTTCTCTTGTACCCAAAGCCTTCCTTTGGGGGCACTTTTGGATGGGCAAAAAGGGCTCGGAACGCATTTCCTGGGGCCTGATTTTTCAGTCGTCTTCGATGCCGGCTAGGGCTACGTTTAGGGATGCTCGGAAACAGCGAACCCGGAGGGTCCAGTTGCATGTGGGGCTGCGTAAAGGCTCCCCTGGGGAGTTCTCTTGTACCCAAAGCCTTCCTTTGGGGGCACTTTTGGATGGGCGAAAAGGGCTCGCAACGCATTTCCTGGGGCCTGATTTTTCAGTCGTCTCCGATGCCGGCTAGGGCTATGTTTAGGTTTGCTCGGAAACAGCGAACCCGGAGGGTCCAGTTGCATGTGGGGCTGCGTAAAGGCTCCCCTGGGGAGTTCTCTTGTACCCAAAGCCTTCCTTTGGGGGCACTTTTGGATGGTCCAAAGGGGTTCGCAACGCATTTCTGGGAGCCTGATTTTTCACTCATCTCCGATGACGGCTAGGGCTACGTTTAGGTTTGCTCAGGAACAGCGAACCCGGAGGGTCCAGTTGCATGTGGGGCTGCGTAAAGGCTCCCCTGGGGAGTTCACTTGTACCCAAAGCCTTCCTTTGGGGGCACTTTTGGATGGTCCAAAGGGGCTCGCAACGCATTTCCTGGGGCCTGATTTTTCACTCGTCTCCGTTGACGGCTAGGGCTACGTTTAGTTTTGCTTAGGAACAGCGAACCCGGAGGGTCCAGTTGCATGTGGGGCTGCGTAAAGGCTCCCCTGGGGAGTTCACTTGTACCCAAAGCCTTCCTTTGGGGGCACTTTTGGATGGGCAAAAAGGGCTCGGAACACATTTCCTGGGGCCTGATTTTTCAGTCGTCTTCGATGCCGGCTAGGGCTATGTTTAGGGATGCTCGGAAACAGCGAACCCGGAGGGTCCAGTTGCATGTGGGGCTGCGTAAAGGCTCCCCTGGGGAGTTCACTTGTACCCAAAGCCTTCCTTTGGGGGCACTTTTGGATGGTCCAAAGGGGCTCGCAACGCATTTCCTGGGGCCTGATTTTTCAGTCGTCTCCGATGACGGCTAGGGCTACGTTTAGGTTTGCTCAGGAACAGCGAACCCGGAGGGTCCAGTTGCATGTGGGGCTGCGTAAAGGCTCCCCTGGGGAGTTCTCTTGTACCCAAAGCCTTCCTTTGGGGGCACTTTTGGATGGGCAAAAAGGGCTCGGAACGCATTTCCTGGGGCCTGATTTTTCAGTCGTCTTCGATGCCGGCTAGGGCTACGTTTAGGGATGCTCGGAAACAGCGAACCCGGAGGGTCCAGTTGCATGTGGGGCTGCGTAAAGGCTCCCCTGGGGAGTTCTCTTGTACCCAAAGCCTTCCTTTGGGGGCACTTTTGGATGGGCGAAAAGGGCTCGCAACGCATTTCCGGGGGCCTGATTTTTCAGTCGTCTCCGATGCCGGCTAGGGCTATGTTTAGGTTTGCTCGGAAACAGCGAACCCGGAGGGTCCAGTTGCATGTGGGGCTGCGTAAAGGCTCCCCTGGGGAGTTCACTTGTACCCAAAGCCTTCCTTTGGGGGCACTTTTGGATGGGCGAAAAGGGCTCGCAACGCATTTCCTGGGGCCTGATTTTTCACTCGTCTCCGTTGACGGCTAGGGCTACGTTTAGGTTTGCTCAGGAACAGCGAACCCGGAGGGTCCAGTTGCATGTGGGGCTGCGTAAAGGCTCCCCTGGGGAGTTCACTTGTACCCAAAGCCTTCCTTTGGGGGCACTTTTGGATGGTCCAAAGGGGCTCGCAACGCATTTCCTGGGGCCTGATTTTTCACTCGTCTCCGATGACGGCTAGGGCTATGTTTAGGTTTGCTCAGGAACAGCGAACCCGGAGGGTCCAGTTGCATGTGGGGCTGCGTAAAGGCTCCCCTGGGGAGTTCACTTGTACCCAAAGCCTTCCTTTGGGGGCACTTTTGGATGGTCCAAAGGGGCTCACAACGCATTTCCTGGGGCCTGATTTTTCACTCGTCTCCGTTGACGGCTAGGGCTACGTTTAGGTTTGCTCAGGAACAGCGAACCCGGAGGGTCCAGTTGCATGTGGGGCTGCGTAAAGGCTCCCCTGGGGAGTTCACTTGTACCCAAAGCCTTCCTTTGGGGGCACTTTTGGATGGGCAAAAAGGGCTCGGAACACATTTCCTGGGGCCTGATTTTTCAGTCGTCTTCGATGCCGGCTAGGGCTATGTTTAGGGATGCTCGGAAACAGCGAACCCGGAGGGTCCAGTTGCATGTGGGGCTGCGTAAAGGCTCCCCTGGGGAGTTCACTTGTACCCAAAGCCTTCCTTTGGGGGCACTTTTGGATGGGCGAAAAGGGCTCGCAACGCATTTCCTGGGGCCTGATTTTTCAGTCGTCTTCGATGTCGACTAGGGCTATGTTTAGGGATGCTCGGAAACAGCGAACCCGGAGGGTCCAGTTGCATGTGGGGCTGCGTAAAGGCTCCCCTGGGGAGTTCTCTTGTACCCAAAGCCTTCCTTTGGGGGCACTTTTGGATGGTCCAAAGGGGTTCGCAACGCATTTCCTGGGGCCTGATTTTTCACTCATCTCCGATGACGGCTAGGGCTACGTTTAGGTTTGCTCAGGAACAGCGAACCCGGAGGGTCCAGTTGCATGTGGGGCTGCGTAAAGGCTCCCCTGGGGAGTTCACTTGTACCCAAAGCCTTCCTTTGGGGGCACTTTTGGATGGTCCAAAGGGGCTCGCAACGCATTTCCTGGGGCCTGATTTTTCACTCGTCTCCGTTGACGGCTAGGGCTACGTTTAGGTTTGCTCAGAAACAGCGAACCCGGAGGGTCCTGTTGCATGTGGGGCTGCGTAAAGGCTCCCCTGGGGAGTTCTCTTGTACCCAAAGCCTTCCTTTGGGGGCACTTTTGGATGGGCGAAAAGGGGCTTGCAACGCATTTCCTGGGGCCTGATTTTTCACTCGTCTCCGATGACGGCTAGGGCTACGTTTAGGTTTGCTCAGGAACAGCGAACCCGGAGGGTCCAGTTGCATGTGGGGCTGCGTAAAGGCTCCCCTGGGGAGTTCTCTTGTACCCAAAGCCTTCCTTTGGGGGCACTTTTGGATGGGCGAAAAGGGCTCGCAACGCATTTCCTGGGACCTGAATTTTCAGTCGTCTTCGATGCCGGCTGGGGCTATGTTTAGGTTTGCTCGGAAACAGCGAACCCGGAGGGTCCAGTTGCATGTGGGGCTGCGTAAAGGCTCCCCTGGGGAGTTCTCTTGTACCCAAAGCCTTCCTTTGGGGGCACTTTTGGATGGGCGAAAAGGGCTCGGAACACATTTCCTGGGGCCTGATTTTTCAGTCGTCTCCGATGACGGCTAGGGCTATGTTTAGGGATGCTCGGAAACAGCGAACCCGGAGGGTCCAGTTGCATGTGGGGCTGCGTAAAGGCTCCCCTGGGGAGTTCTCTTGTACCCAAAGCCTTCCTTTGGGGGCACTTTTGGATGGTCCAAAGGGGTTCGCAACGCATTTCCGGGGCCTGATTTTTCACTCATCTACGATGACGGCTAGGGCTACGTTTAGGTTTGCTCAGGAAACAGCGAACCCGGAGGGTCCAGTTGCATGTGGGGCTGCGTAAAGGCTCCCCTGGGGAGTTCTCTTGTACCCAAAGCCTTCCTTTGGGGGCACTTTTGGATGGGCGAAAAGGGCTCGCAACGCATTTCCTGAGGCCTGATTTTTCAGTCTTCTCCCATGCCAGCTAGGGCTATGTTTAGGGATGCTCGGAAACAGCGAACCCGGAGGGTCCAGTTGCATGTGGGGCTGCGTAAAGGCTCCCCTGGGGAGTTCTCTTGTACCCAAAGCCTTCCTTTGGGGGCACTTTTGGATGGTCCAAAGGGGTTCGCAACGCATTTCCGGGGGCCTGATTTTTCACTCATCTACGATGACGGCTAGGGCTATGTTTAGGTTTGCTCAGGAACAGCGAACCCGGAGGGTCCAGTTGCATGTGGGGCTGCGTAAAGGCTCCCCTGGGGAGTTCTCTTGTACCCAAAGCCTTCCTTTGGGGGCACTTTTGGATGGGCGAAAAGGGCTCGCAACGCATTTCCTGGGGCCTGATTTTTCAGTCGTCTCCGATGACGGCTAGGGCTACGTTTAGGTTTGCTCAGGAACAACGAACCCGGAGGGTCCAGTTGCATGTGGGGCTGCGTAAAGGCTCCCCTGGGGAGTTCTCTTGTACCCAAAGCCTTCCTTTGGGGGCACTTTTGGATGGGCGAAAAGGGCTCGCAACGCATTTCCTGGGGCCTGATTTTTCAGTCGTCTTTGATGACGGCTAGGGCTATGTTTAGGGATGCTCGGAAACAGCGAACCCGGAGGGTCCAGTTGCATGTGGGGCTGCGTAAAGGCTCCCCTGGGGAGTTCTCTTGTACCCAAAGCCTTCCTTTGGGGGCACTTTTGGATGGGCGAAAAGGGCTCGGAACGCATTTCCTGGGGCCTGATTTTTCAGTCGTCTCCGATGACGGCTAGGGCTACGTTTAGGTTTGCTCAGGAACAGCGAACCCGGAGGGTCCAGTTGCATGTGGGGCTGCGTAAAGGCTCCCCTGGGGAGTTCACTTGTACCCAAAGCCTTCCTTTGGGGGCACTTTTGGATGGGCAAAAAGGGCTCGCAACGCATTTCCTGGGGCCTGATTTTTAGTCGTCTTCGATGCCGGCTAGGGCTATGTTTAGGGATGCTCGGAAACAGCGAACCCGGAGGGTCCAGTTGCATGTGGGGCTGCGTAAAGGCTCCCCTGGGGAGTTCACTTGTACCCAAAGCCTTCCTTTGGGGGCACTTTTGGATGGTCCAAAGGGGCTCGCAACGCATTTCCTGGGGCCTGATTTTTCAGTCGTCTCCGATGACGGCTAGGGCTACGTTTAGGTTTGCTCAGAAACAGCGAACCCGGAGGGTCCAGTTGCATGTGGGGCTGCGTAAAGGCTCCCCTGGGGAGTTCTCTTGTACCCAAAGCCTTCCTTTGGGGGCACTTTTCGATGGGCGAAAAGGGCTTGCAACGCATTTCCGGGGGCCTGATTTTTCAGTCATCTTCGATGACGGCTAGGGTTACGTTTAGGTTTGCTCAGGAACAGCGAACCCGGAGGGTCCAGTTGCATGTGGGGCTGCGTAAAGGCTCCCCTGGGGAGTTCTCTTGTACCCAAAGCCTTCCTTTGGGGGCACTTTTGGATGGGCGAAAAGGGCTCGCAACGCATTTCCTGGGGCCTGATTTTTCAGTCGTCTTCGATGCCGACTAGGGCTATGTTTAGGGATGCTCGGAAACAGCGAACCTGGAGGGTCCAGTTGCATGTGGGGCTGCGTAAAGGCTCCCCTGGGGAGTTCTCTTGTACCCAAAGCCTTCCTTTGGGGGCACTTTTGGATGGGCGAAAAGGGCTCGCAACGCATTTCCTGGGGCCTGATTTTTCAGTCGTCTCCGATGACGGCTAGGGCTACGTTTAGGTTTGCTCAGGAACAGCGAACCCGGAGGGTCCAGTTGCATGTGGGGCTGCGTAAAGGCTCCCCTGGGGAGTTCTCTTGTACCCAAAGCCTTCCTTTGGGGGCACTTTTGGATGGGCGAAAAGGGCTCGCAACGCATTTCCTGAGGCATGATTTTTCAGTCTTCTCCCATGCCGGTTGGGCTATGTTTAGGGATGCTCGGAAACAGCGAACCCGGAGGGTCCAGTTGCATGTGGGGCTGCGTAAAGGCTCCCCTGGGGAGTTCTCTTGTACCCAAAGCCTTCCTTTGGGGGCACTTTTGGATGGTCCAAAGGGGTTCGCAACGCATTTCCTGGGGCCTGATTTTTCACTCATCTCCGATGACGGCTAGGGCTACGTTTAGGTTTGCTCAGGAACAGCGAACCCGGAGGGTCCAGTTGCATGTGGGGCTGCGTAAAGGCTCCCCTGGGGAGTTCACTTGTACCCAAAGCCTTCCTTTGGGGGCACTTTTGGATGGTCCAAAGGGGCTCGCAACGCATTTCCTGGGGCCTGATTTTTCAGTCGTCTCCGTTGACGGCTAGGGCTACGTTTAGGTTTGCTCAGGAACAGCGAACCCGGAGGGTCCAGTTGCATGTGGGGCTGCGTAAAGGCTCCCCTGGGGAGTTCTCTTGTACCCAAAGCCTTCCTTTGGGGGCACTTTTGGATGGGCGAAAAGGGCTCGCAACGCATTTCCTGGGACCTGAATTGTCACTCGTCTTCGATGCCGGCTAGGGCTATGTTTAGGTTTGCTCGGAAACAGCGAACCCGGAGGGTCCAGTTGCATGTGGGGCTGCGTAAAGGCTCCCCTGGGGAGTTCTCTTGTACCCAAAGCCTTCCTTTGGGGGCACTTTTGGATGGGCAAAAAGGGCTCGGAACGCATTTCCTGGGACCTGAATTTTCACTCGTCTTCGATGCCGGCTAGGGCTACGTTTAGGTTTGCTCGGAAACAGCGAACCCGGGGGGTCCAGTTGCATGTGGGGCTGCGTAAAGGCTCCCCTGGGGAGTTCACTTGTACCCAAAGCCTTCCTTTGGGGGCACTTTTGGATGGTCCAAAGGGGCTCGCAACGCATTTCCTGGGGCCTGATTTTTCAGTCGTCTCCGTTGCCGGCTAGGGCTACGTTTAGGTTTGCTCAGGAACAGCGAACCCGGAGGGTCCAGTTGCATGTGGGGCTGCGTAAAGGCTCCCCTGGGGAGTTCTCTTGTACCCAAAGCCTTCCTTTGGGGGCACTTTTGGATGGGCGAAAAGGGCTCGCAACGCATTTCCTGGGGCCTGATTTTTCACTCATCTACGATGACGGCTAGGGCTATGTTTAGGGATGCTCGGAAACAGCGAACCCGGAGGGTCCAGTTGCATGTGGGGCTGCGTAAAGGCTCCCCTGGGGAGTTCTCTTGTACCCAAAGCCTTCCTTTGGGGGCACTTTTGGATGGTCCAAAGGGGTTCGCAACGCATTTCCGGGGGCCTGATTTTTCACTCATCTACGATGACGACTAGGGCTACGTTTAGGTTTGCTCAGGAACAGCGAACCCGGAGGGTCCAGTTGCATGTGGGGCTGCGTAAAGGCTCCCCTGGGGAGTTCTCTTGTACCCAAAGCCTTCCTTTGGGGGCACTTTTGGATTGGCGAAAAGGGCTCGCAACGCATTTCCTGGGGCCTGATTTTTCAGTCGTCTCCGATGACGGCTAGGGCTACGTTTAGGTTTGCTCAGGAACAACGAACCCGGAGGGTCCAGTTGCATGTGGGGCTGCGTAAAGGCTCCCCTGGGGAGTTCTCTTGTACCCAAAGCCTTCCTTTGGGGGCACTTTTGGATGGGCGAAAAGGGCTCGCAACGCATTTCCTGGGGCCTGATTTTTCAGTCGTCTTCGATGCCGACTAGGGCTACGTTTAGGTTTGCTCAGGAACAGCGAACCCGGAGGGTCCAGTTGCATGTGGGGCTGCGTAAAGGCTCCCCTGGGGAGTTCTCTTGTACCCAAAGCCTTCCTTTGGGGGCACTTTTGGATGGGCAAAAAGGGCTCGGAACGCATTTCCGGGGGCCTGATTTTTCAGTCGTCTCCGATGCCGGCTAGGGCTATGTTTAGGTTTGCTCGGAAACAGCGAACCCGGAGGGTCCAGTTGCATGTGGGGCTGCGTAAAGGCTCCCCTGGGGAGTTCACTTGTACCCAAAGCCTTCCTTTGGGGGCACTTTTGGATGGGCGAAAAGGGCTCGCAACGCATTTCCTGGGGCCTGATTTTTCACTCGTCTCCGTTGACGGCTAGGGCTACGTTTAGGTTTGCTCAGGAACAGCGAACCCGGAGGGTCCAGTTGCATGTGGGGCTGCGTAAAGGCTCCCCTGGGGAGTTCACTTGTACCCAAAGCCTTCCTTTGGGGGCACTTTTGGATGGTCCAAAGGGGCTCGCAACGCATTTCCTGGGGCCTGATTTTTCACTCGTCTCCGATGACGGCTAGGGCTATGTTTAGGTTTGCTCAGGAACAGCGAACCCGGAGGGTCCAGTTGCATGTGGGGCTGCGTAAAGGCTCCCCTGGGGAGTTCACTTGTACCCAAAGCCTTCCTTTGGGGGCACTTTTGGATGGTCCAAAGGGGCTCACAACGCATTTCCTGGGGCCTGATTTTTCACTCGTCTCCGTTGACGGCTAGGGCTACGTTTAGGTTTGCTCAGGAACAGCGAACCCGGAGGGTCCAGTTGCATGTGGGGCTGCGTAAAGGCTCCCCTGGGGAGTTCACTTGTACCCAAAGCCTTCCTTTGGGGGCACTTTTGGATGGGCAAAAAGGGCTCGGAACACATTTCCTGGGGCCTGATTTTTCAGTCGTCTTCGATGCCGGCTAGGGCTATGTTTAGGGATGCTCGGAAACAGCGAACCCGGAGGGTCCAGTTGCATGTGGGGCTGCGTAAAGGCTCCCCTGGGGAGTTCACTTGTACCCAAAGCCTTCCTTTGGGGGCACTTTTGGATGGGCGAAAAGGGCTCGCAACGCATTTCCTGGGGCCTGATTTTTCAGTCGTCTTCGATGTCGACTAGGGCTATGTTTAGGGATGCTCGGAAACAGCGAACCCGGAGGGTCCAGTTGCATGTGGGGCTGCGTAAAGGCTCCCCTGGGGAGTTCTCTTGTACCCAAAGCCTTCCTTTGGGGGCACTTTTGGATGGTCCAAAGGGGTTCGCAACGCATTTCCTGGGGCCTGATTTTTCACTCATCTCCGATGACGGCTAGGGCTACGTTTAGGTTTGCTCAGGAACAGCGAACCCGGAGGGTCCAGTTGCATGTGGGGCTGCGTAAAGGCTCCCCTGGGGAGTTCACTTGTACCCAAAGCCTTCCTTTGGGGGCACTTTTGGATGGTCCAAAGGGGCTCGCAACGCATTTCCTGGGGCCTGATTTTTCACTCGTCTCCGTTGACGGCTAGGGCTACGTTTAGGTTTGCTCAGAAACAGCGAACCCGGAGGGTCCTGTTGCATGTGGGGCTGCGTAAAGGCTCCCCTGGGGAGTTCTCTTGTACCCAAAGCCTTCCTTTGGGGGCACTTTTGGATGGGCGAAAAGGGGCTTGCAACGCATTTCCTGGGGCCTGATTTTTCACTCGTCTCCGATGACGGCTAGGGCTACGTTTAGGTTTGCTCAGGAACAGCGAACCCGGAGGGTCCAGTTGCATGTGGGGCTGCGTAAAGGCTCCCCTGGGGAGTTCTCTTGTACCCAAAGCCTTCCTTTGGGGGCACTTTTGGATGGGCGAAAAGGGCTCGCAACGCATTTCCTGGGACCTGAATTTTCAGTCGTCTTCGATGCCGGCTGGGGCTATGTTTAGGTTTGCTCGGAAACAGCGAACCCGGAGGGTCCAGTTGCATGTGGGGCTGCGTAAAGGCTCCCCTGGGGAGTTCTCTTGTACCCAAAGCCTTCCTTTGGGGGCACTTTTGGATGGGCGAAAAGGGCTCGGAACACATTTCCTGGGGCCTGATTTTTCAGTCGTCTCCGATGACGGCTAGGGCTATGTTTAGGGATGCTCGGAAACAGCGAACCCGGAGGGTCCAGTTGCATGTGGGGCTGCGTAAAGGCTCCCCTGGGGAGTTCTCTTGTACCCAAAGCCTTCCTTTGGGGGCACTTTTGGATGGTCCAAAGGGGTTCGCAACGCATTTCCGGGGGCCTGATTTTTCACTCATCTACGATGACGGCTAGGGCTACGTTTAGGTTTGCTCAGGAACAGCGAACCCGGAGGGTCCAGTTGCATGTGGGGCTGCGTAAAGGCTCCCCTGGGGAGTTCTCTTGTACCCAAAGCCTTCCTTTGGGGGCACTTTTGGATGGGCGAAAAGGGCTCGCAACGCATTTCCTGAGGCCTGATTTTTCAGTCTTCTCCCATGCCAGCTAGGGCTATGTTTAGGGATGCTCGGAAACAGCGAACCCGGAGGGTCCAGTTGCATGTGGGGCTGCGTAAAGGCTCCCCTGGGGAGTTCTCTTGTACCCAAAGCCTTCCTTTGGGGGCACTTTTGGATGGTCCAAAGGGGTTCGCAACGCATTTCCGGGGGCCTGATTTTTCACTCATCTACGATGACGGCTAGGGCTATGTTTAGGTTTGCTCAGGAACAGCGAACCCGGAGGGTCCAGTTGCATGTGGGGCTGCGTAAAGGCTCCCCTGGGGAGTTCTCTTGTACCCAAAGCCTTCCTTTGGGGGCACTTTTGGATGGGCGAAAAGGGCTCGCAACGCATTTCCTGGGGCCTGATTTTTCAGTCGTCTCCGATGACGGCTAGGGCTACGTTTAGGTTTGCTCAGGAACAACGAACCCGGAGGGTCCAGTTGCATGTGGGGCTGCGTAAAGGCTCCCCTGGGGAGTTCTCTTGTACCCAAAGCCTTCCTTTGGGGGCACTTTTGGATGGGCGAAAAGGGCTCGCAACGCATTTCCTGGGGCCTGATTTTTCAGTCGTCTTTGATGACGGCTAGGGCTATGTTTAGGGATGCTCGGAAACAGCGAACCCGGAGGGTCCAGTTGCATGTGGGGCTGCGTAAAGGCTCCCCTGGGGAGTTCTCTTGTACCCAAAGCCTTCCTTTGGGGGCACTTTTGGATGGGCGAAAAGGGCTCGGAACGCATTTCCTGGGGCCTGATTTTTCAGTCGTCTCCGATGACGGCTAGGGCTACGTTTAGGTTTGCTCAGGAACAGCGAACCCGGAGGGTCCAGTTGCATGTGGGGCTGCGTAAAGGCTCCCCTGGGGAGTTCACTTGTACCCAAAGCCTTCCTTTGGGGGCACTTTTGGATGGGCAAAAAGGGCTCGCAACGCATTTCCTGGGGCCTGATTTTTAGTCGTCTTCGATGCCGGCTAGGGCTATGTTTAGGGATGCTCGGAAACAGCGAACCCGGAGGGTCCAGTTGCATGTGGGGCTGCGTAAAGGCTCCCCTGGGGAGTTCACTTGTACCCAAAGCCTTCCTTTGGGGGCACTTTTGGATGGTCCAAAGGGGCTCGCAACGCATTTCCTGGGGCCTGATTTTTCAGTCGTCTCCGATGACGGCTAGGGCTACGTTTAGGTTTGCTCAGAAACAGCGAACCCGGAGGGTCCAGTTGCATGTGGGGCTGCGTAAAGGCTCCCCTGGGGAGTTCTCTTGTACCCAAAGCCTTCCTTTGGGGGCACTTTTCGATGGGCGAAAAGGGCTTGCAACGCATTTCCGGGGGCCTGATTTTTCAGTCATCTTCGATGACGGCTAGGGTTACGTTTAGGTTTGCTCAGGAACAGCGAACCCGGAGGGTCCAGTTGCATGTGGGGCTGCGTAAAGGCTCCCCTGGGGAGTTCTCTTGTACCCAAAGCCTTCCTTTGGGGGCACTTTTGGATGGGCGAAAAGGGCTCGCAACGCATTTCCTGGGGCCTGATTTTTCAGTCGTCTTCGATGCCGACTAGGGCTATGTTTAGGGATGCTCGGAAACAGCGAACCTGGAGGGTCCAGTTGCATGTGGGGCTGCGTAAAGGCTCCCCTGGGGAGTTCTCTTGTACCCAAAGCCTTCCTTTGGGGGCACTTTTGGATGGGCGAAAAGGGCTCGCAACGCATTTCCTGGGGCCTGATTTTTCAGTCGTCTCCGATGACGGCTAGGGCTACGTTTAGGTTTGCTCAGGAACAGCGAACCCGGAGGGTCCAGTTGCATGTGGGGCTGCGTAAAGGCTCCCCTGGGGAGTTCTCTTGTACCCAAAGCCTTCCTTTGGGGGCACTTTTGGATGGGCGAAAAGGGCTCGCAACGCATTTCCTGAGGCATGATTTTTCAGTCTTCTCCCATGCCGGTTGGGCTATGTTTAGGGATGCTCGGAAACAGCGAACCCGGAGGGTCCAGTTGCATGTGGGGCTGCGTAAAGGCTCCCCTGGGGAGTTCTCTTGTACCCAAAGCCTTCCTTTGGGGGCACTTTTGGATGGTCCAAAGGGGTTCGCAACGCATTTCCTGGGGCCTGATTTTTCACTCATCTCCGATGACGGCTAGGGCTACGTTTAGGTTTGCTCAGGAACAGCGAACCCGGAGGGTCCAGTTGCATGTGGGGCTGCGTAAAGGCTCCCCTGGGGAGTTCACTTGTACCCAAAGCCTTCCTTTGGGGGCACTTTTGGATGGTCCAAAGGGGCTCGCAACGCATTTCCTGGGGCCTGATTTTTCAGTCGTCTCCGTTGACGGCTAGGGCTACGTTTAGGTTTGCTCAGGAACAGCGAACCCGGAGGGTCCAGTTGCATGTGGGGCTGCGTAAAGGCTCCCCTGGGGAGTTCTCTTGTACCCAAAGCCTTCCTTTGGGGGCACTTTTGGATGGGCGAAAAGGGCTCGCAACGCATTTCCTGGGACCTGAATTGTCACTCGTCTTCGATGCCGGCTAGGGCTATGTTTAGGTTTGCTCGGAAACAGCGAACCCGGAGGGTCCAGTTGCATGTGGGGCTGCGTAAAGGCTCCCCTGGGGAGTTCTCTTGTACCCAAAGCCTTCCTTTGGGGGCACTTTTGGATGGGCAAAAAGGGCTCGGAACGCATTTCCTGGGACCTGAATTTTCACTCGTCTTCGATGCCGGCTAGGGCTACGTTTAGGTTTGCTCGGAAACAGCGAACCCGGGGGGTCCAGTTGCATGTGGGGCTGCGTAAAGGCTCCCCTGGGGAGTTCACTTGTACCCAAAGCCTTCCTTTGGGGGCACTTTTGGATGGTCCAAAGGGGCTCGCAACGCATTTCCTGGGGCCTGATTTTTCAGTCGTCTCCGTTGCCGGCTAGGGCTACGTTTAGGTTTGCTCAGGAACAGCGAACCCGGAGGGTCCAGTTGCATGTGGGGCTGCGTAAAGGCTCCCCTGGGGAGTTCTCTTGTACCCAAAGCCTTCCTTTGGGGGCACTTTTGGATGGGCGAAAAGGGGCTCGCAACGCATTTCCTGGGGCCTGATTTTTCAGTCGTCTCCGATGACGGCTAGGGCTATGTTTAGGTTTGATCAGGAACAGCGAACCCGGAGGGTCCAGTTGCATGTGGGGCTGCGTAAAGGCTCCCCTGGGGAGTTCTCTTGTACCCAAACCTTCCTTTGGGGGCACTTTTGGATGGGCGAAAAGGGCTCGCAACGCATTTCCTGGGGCCTGATTTTTCAGTCGTCTTCGATGACGGCTAGGGCTACGTTTAGGTTTGCTCAGGAACAGCGAACCCGGAGGGTCCAGTTGCATGTGGGGCTGCGTAAAGGCTCCCCTGGGGAGTTCTCTTGTACCCAAAGCCTTCCTTTGGGGGTACTTTTGGATGGTCCAAAGGGGTTCGCAACGCATTTCCTGGGGCCTGATTTTTCACTCATCTACGATGACGGCTAGGGTTACGTTTAGGTTTGCTCAGGAACAGCGAACCCGGAGGATCCAGTTGCATGTGGGGCTGCGTAAAGGCTCCCCTGGGGAGTTCTC
>NW_027076178.1:300000-310000 GCF_963932015.1 Anas acuta | reverse complement strand
ATTTCCTGGGGCCTGATTTTTCAGTCGTCTCCGATGACGGCTAGGGCTACGTTTAGGTTTGCTCAGGAACAGCGAACCCGGAGGGTCCAGTTGCATGTGGGGCTGCGTAAAGGCTCCCCTGGGGAGTTCTCTTGTACCCAAAGCCTTCCTTTGGGGGCACTTTTGGATGGGCGAAAAGGGCTCGCAACGCATTTCCTGGGGCCTGATTTTTCAGTCGTCTTCGATGCCGTCTCGGTCTATATTTAGGGATGCTCGGAAAAAGCGAACCCGGAGGGTCCAGTTGCATGTGGGGCTGCGTAAAGGCTCCCCTGGGGAGTTCTCTTGTACCCAAAGCCTTCCTTTGGGGGCACTTTTGGATGGTCCAAAAGGGCTCGGAACGCATTTCCTGGGGCCTGATTTTTCAGTCGTCTTCGATGACGGCTAGGGCTATGTTTAGGGATGCTCGGAAACAGCGAACCCGGAGGGTCCAGTTGCATGTGGGGCTGCGTAAAGGCTCCCCTGGGGAGTTCACTTGTACCCAAAGCCTTCCTTTGGGGGCACTTTTGGATGGTCCAAAGGGGCTCGCAACGCATTTCCTGGGGCCTGATTTTTCAGTCGTCTTCGATGACGGCTAGGGCTACGTTTAGTTTTGCTCAGGAACAGCGAACCCGGAGGGTCCAGTTGCATGTGGGGCTGCGTAAAGGCTCCCCTGGGGAGTTCTCTTGTACCCAAAGCCTTCCTTTGGGGGCACTTTTGGATGGGCGAAAAGGGCTCGCCACGCATTTCCTGAGGCCTGATTTTTCAGTCGTCTTCGATGCCGACTAGGGCTATGTTTAGGGATGCTCAGGAACAGCGAACCCGGAGGGTCCAGTTGCATGTGGGGCTGCGTAAAGGCTCCCCTGGGGAGTTCTCTTGTACCCAAAGCCTTCCTTTGGGGGCACTTTTGGATGGGCGAAAAGGGCTCGCAACGCATTTCCTGGGGCCTGATTTTTCAGTCGTCTCCGATGACGGCTAGGGCTACGTTTAGGTTTGCTCAGGAACAGCGAACCCGGAGGGTCCAGTTGCATGTGGGGCTGCGTAAAGGCTCCCCTGGGGAGTTCACTTGTACCCAAAGCCTTCCTTTGGGGGCACTTTTGGATGGGCGAAAAGGGCTCGCAACGCATTTCCTGGGGCCTGATTTTTCAGTCTTCTCCCATGCCGGCTAGGGCTATGTTTAGGGATGCTCGGAAACAGTGAACCCGGAGGGTCCAGTTGCATGTGGGGCTGCGTAAAGGCTCCCCTGGGGAGTTCTCTTGTACCCAAAGCCTTCCTTTGGGGGCACTTTTGGATGGTCCAAAGGGGCTCGCAACGCATTTCCTGGGGCCTGATTTTTCAGTCGTCTTCGATGCCGGCTAGGGCTATGTTTAGGGATGCTCGGAAACAGCGAACCCGGAGGGTCCAGTTGCATGTGGGGCTGCGTAAAGGCTCCCCTGGGGAGTTCACTTGTACCCAAAGCCTTCCTTTGGGGGCACTTTTGGATGGTCCAAAAGGGCTCGGAACGCATTTCCTGGGGCCTGATTTTTCAGTCGTCTCCGATGACGGCTAGGGCTACGTTTAGGTTTGCTCAGGAACAGCGAACCCGGAGGGTCCAGTTGCATGTGGGGCTGCGTAAAGGCTCCCCTGGGGAGTTCTCTTGTACCCAAAGCCTTCCTTTGGGGGCACTTTTGGATGGGCGAAAAGGGCTCGCAACGCATTTCCTGGGGCCTGATTTTTTAGTCGTCTCCGATGACGGCTAGGGCTACGTTTAGGTTTGCTCAGGAACAGCGAACCCGGAGGGTCCAGTTGCATGTGGGGCTGCGTAAAGGCTCCCCTGGGGAGTTCTCTTGTACCCAAAGCCTTCCTTTGGGGGCACTTTTGGATGGTCCAAAGGGGCTCGCAACGCATTTCCTGGGGCCTGATTTTTCAGTCGTCTCCGATGACGGCTAGGGCTACGTTTAGGTTTGCTCAGGAACAGCGAACCCGGAGGGTCCAGTTGCATGTGGGGCTGCGTAAAGGCTCCCCTGGGGAGTTCTCTTGTACCCAAAGCCTTCCTTTGGGGGCACTTTTGGATGGGCGAAAAGGGCTCGCAACGCATTTCCTGGGGCCTGATTTTTCAGTCGTCTTCGATGCCGTCTCGGTCTATATTTAGGGATGCTCGGAAAAAGCGAACCCGGAGGGTCCAGTTGCATGTGGGGCTGCGTAAAGGCTCCCCTGGGGAGTTCTCTTGTACCCAAAGCCTTCCTTTGGGGGCACTTTTGGATGGTCCAAAAGGGCTCGGAACGCATTTCCTGGGACCTGAATTTTCAGTCGTCTTCGATGACGGCTAGGGCTATGTTTAGGGATGCTCGGAAACAGCGAACCCGGAGGGTCCAGTTGCATGTGGGGCTGCGTAAAGGCTCCCCTGGGGAGTTCACTTGTACCCAAAGCCTTCCTTTGGGGGCACTTTTGGATGGTCCAAAGGGGCTCGCAACGCATTTCCTGGGGCCTGATTTTTCAGTCGTCTTCGATGACGGCTAGGGCTACGTTTAGGTTTGCTCAGGAACAGCGAACCCGGAGGGTCCAGTTGCATGTGGGGCTGCGTAAAGGCTCCCCTGGGGAGTTCTCTTGTACCCAAAGCCTTCCTTTGGGGGCACTTTTGGATGGGCGAAAAGGGCTCGCCACGCATTTCCTGAGGCCTGATTTTTCAGTCGTCTTCGATGCCGACTAGGGCTATGTTTAGGGATGCTCAGGAACAGCGAACCCGGAGGGTCCAGTTGCATGTGGGGCTGCGTAAAGGCTCCCCTGGGGAGTTCTCTTGTACCCAAAGCCTTCCTTTGGGGGCACTTTTGGATGGGCGAAAAGGGCTCGCAACGCATTTCCTGGGGCCTGATTTTTCAGTCGTCTCCGATGACGGCTAGGGCTACGTTTAGGTTTGCTCAGGAACAGCGAACCCGGAGGGTCCAGTTGCATGTGGGGCTGCGTAAAGGCTCCCCTGGGGAGTTCACTTGTACCCAAAGCCTTCCTTTGGGGGCACTTTTGGATGGGCGAAAAGGGCTCGCAACGCATTTCCTGGGGCCTGATTTTTCAGTCTTCTCCCATGCCGGCTAGGGCTATGTTTAGGGATGCTCGGAAACAGCGAACCCGGAGGGTCCAGTTGCATGTGGGGCTGCGTAAAGGCTCCCCTGGGGAGTTCACTTGTACCCAAAGCCTTCCTTTGGGGGCACTTTTGGATGGTCCAAAGGGGCTCGCAACGCATTTCCTGGGGCCTGATTTTTCAGTCGTCTTCGATGACGGCTAGGGCTACGTTTAGGTTTGCTCAGGAACAGCGAACCCGGAGGGTCCAGTTGCATGTGGGGCTGCGTAAAGGCTCCCCTGGGGAGTTCTCTTGTACCCAAAGCCTTCCTTTGGGGGCACTTTTGGATGGGCGAAAAGGGCTCGCCACGCATTTCCTGAGGCCTGATTTTTCAGTCGTCTTCGATGCCGACTAGGGCTATGTTTAGGGATGCTCAGGAACAGCGAACCCGGAGGGTCCAGTTGCATGTGGGGCTGCGTAAAGGCTCCCCTGGGGAGTTCTCTTGTACCCAAAGCCTTCCTTTGGGGGCACTTTTGGATGGGCGAAAAGGGCTCGCAACGCATTTCCTGGGGCCTGATTTTTCAGTCGTCTCCGATGCCGGCTAGGGCTATGTTTAGGTTTGCTCAGGAACAGCGAACCCGGAGGGTCCAGTTGCATGTGGGGCTGCGTAAAGGCTCCCCTGGGGAGTTCTCTTGTACCCAAAGCCTTCCTTTGGGGGCACTTTTGGATGGGCGAAAAGGGCTCGCAACGCATTTCCTGGGGCCTGATTTTTCAGTCGTCTTCGATGTCGACTAGGGCTATGTTTAGGGATGCTCGGAAACAGCGAACCCGGAGGGTCCAGTTGCATGTGGGGCTGCGTAAAGGCTCCCCTGGGGAGTTCTCTTGTACCCAAAGCCTTCCTTTGGGGGCACTTTTGGATGGGCGAAAAGGGCTCGCAACGCATTTCCTGGGGCCTGATTTTTCAGTCGTCTCCGATGACGGCTAGGGCTACGTTTAGGTTTGCTCAGGAACAGCGAACCCGGAGGGTCCAGTTGCATGTGGGGCTGCGTAAAGGCTCCCCTGGGGAGTTCTCTTGTACCCAAAGCCTTCCTTTGGGGGCACTTTTGGATGGTCCAAAGGGGCTCGCAACGCATTTCCTGGGGCCTGATTTTTCAGTCGTCTTCGATGACGGCTAGGGCTATGTTTAGGGATGCTCGGAAACAGCGAACCCGGAGGGTCCAGTTGCATGTGGGGCTGCGTAAAGGCTCCCCTGGGGAGTTCACTTGTACCCAAAGCCTTCCTTTGGGGGCACTTTTGGATGGTCCAAAAGGGCTCGGAACGCATTTCCTGGGGCCTGATTTTTCAGTCGTCTTCGATGACGGCTAGGGCTATGTTTAGGGATGCTCAGGAACAGCGAACCCGGAGGGTCCAGTTGCATGTGGGGCTGCGTAAAGGCTCCCCTGGGGAGTTCTCTTGTACCCAAAGCCTTCCTTTGGGGGCACTTTTGGATGGGCGAAAAGGGCTCGCAACGCATTTCCTGGGACCTGAATTTTCAGTCGTCTTCGATGCCGGCTAGGGCTATGTTTAGGTTTGCTCGGAAACAGCGAACCCGGAGGGTCCAGTTGCATGTGGGGCTGCGTAAAGGCTCCCCTGGGGAGTTCTCTTGTACCCAAAGCCTTCCTTTGGGGGCACTTTTGGATGGGCGAAAAGGGCTCGCAACGCATTTCCTGGGGCCTGATTTTTTAGTCGTCTCCGATGACGGCTAGGGCTACGTTTAGGTTTGCTCAGGAACAGCGAACCCGGAGGGTCCAGTTGCATGTGGGGCTGCGTAAAGGCTCCCCTGGGGAGTTCTCTTGTACCCAAAGCCTTCCTTTGGGGGCACTTTTGGATGGTCCAAAGGGGCTCGCAACGCATTTCCTGGGGCCTGATTTTTTACTCATCTACGATGACTGCTAGGGTTACGTTTAGGTTTGCTCAGGAACAGCGAACCCGGAGGGTCCAGTTGCATGTGGGGCTGCGTAAAGGCTCCCCTGGGGAGTTCTCTTGTACCCAAAGCCTTCCTCTGGGGGCACTTTTGGATGGTCCAAAGGGGTTCGCAACGCATTTCCTGGGGCCTGATTTTTCACTCATCTACGATGACGGCTAGGGTTACGTTTAGGTTTGCTCAGGAAACAGCGAACCCGGAGGGTCCAGTTGCATGTGGGGCTGCGTAAAGGCTCCCCTGGGGAGTTCTCTTGTACCCAAAGCCTTCCTTTGGGGGCACTTTTGGATGGGCGAAAAGGGCTCGCAACGCATTTCCTGGGGCCTGATTTTTCAGTCGTCTTCGATGTCGACTAGGGCTATGTTTAGGGATGCTCGGAAACAGCGAACCCGGAGGGTCCAGTTGCATGTGGGGCTGCGTAAAGGCTCCCCTGGGGAGTTCTCTTGTACCCAAAGCCTTCCTTTGGGGGCACTTTTGGATGGGCGAAAAGGGCTCGCAACGCATTTCCTGGGGCCTGATTTTTCAGTCGTCTCCGATGACGGCTAGGGCTACGTTTAGGTTTGCTCAGGAACAGCGAACCCGGAGGGTCCAGTTGCATGTGGGGCTGCGTAAAGGCTCCCCTGGGGAGTTGACTTGTACCCAAAGCCTTCCTTTGGGGGCACTTTTGGATGGGCGAAAAGGGCTCGCAACGCATTTCCTGGGGCCTGATTTTTCAGTCGTCTTCGATGCCGGCTAGGGCTATGTTTAGGGATGCTCGGAAACAGCGAACCCGGAGGGTCCAGTTGCATGTGGGGCTGCGTAAAGGCTCCCCTGGGGAGTTCACTTGTACCCAAAGCCTTCCTTTGGGGGCACTTTTGGATGGTCCAAAAGGGCTCGGAACGCATTTCCTGGGGCCTGATTTTTCAGTCGTCTCCGATGACGGCTAGGGCTACGTTTAGGTTTGCTCAGGAACAGCGAACCCGGAGGGTCCAGTTGCATGTGGGGCTGCGTAAAGGCTCCCCTGGGGAGTTCTCTTGTACCCAAAGCCTTCCTTTGGGGGCACTTTTGGATGGGCGAAAAGGGCTCGCAACGCATTTCCTGGGGCCTGATTTTTCAGTCGTCTCCGATGACGGCTAGGGCTACGTTTAGGTTTGCTCAGGAACAGCGAACCCGGAGGGTCCAGTTGCATGTGGGGCTGCGTAAAGGCTCCCCTGGGGAGTTCTCTTGTACCCAAAGCCTTCCTTTGGGGGCACTTTTGGATGGTCCAAAGGGGCTCGCAACGCATTTCCTGGGGCCTGATTTTTCAGTCGTCTTCGATGACGGCTAGGGCTATGTTTAGGGATGCTCGGAAACAGCGAACCCGGAGGGTCCAGTTGCATGTGGGGCTGCGTAAAGGCTCCCCTGGGGAGTTCACTTGTACCCAAAGCCTTCCTTTGGGGGCACTTTTGGATGGTCCAAAAGGGCTCGGAACGCATTTCCTGGGGCCTGATTTTTCAGTCGTCTTCGATGACGGCTAGGGCTATGTTTAGGGATGCTCAGGAACAGCGAACCCGGAGGGTCCAGTTGCATGTGGGGCTGCGTAAAGGCTCCCCTGGGGAGTTCTCTTGTACCCAAAGCCTTCCTTTGGGGGCACTTTTGGATGGGCGAAAAGGGCTCGCAACGCATTTCCTGGGACCTGAATTTTCAGTCGTCTTCGATGCCGGCTAGGGCTATGTTTAGGTTTGCTCGGAAACAGCGAACCCGGAGGGTCCAGTTGCATGTGGGGCTGCGTAAAGGCTCCCCTGGGGAGTTCTCTTGTACCCAAAGCCTTCCTTTGGGGGCACTTTTGGATGGGCGAAAAGGGCTCGCAACGCATTTCCTGGGGCCTGATTTTTTAGTCGTCTCCGATGACGGCTAGGGCTACGTTTAGGTTTGCTCAGGAACAGCGAACCCGGAGGGTCCAGTTGCATGTGGGGCTGCGTAAAGGCTCCCCTGGGGAGTTCTCTTGTACCCAAAGCCTTCCTTTGGGGGCACTTTTGGATGGTCCAAAGGGGCTCGCAACGCATTTCCTGGGGCCTGATTTTTTACTCATCTACGATGACTGCTAGGGTTACGTTTAGGTTTGCTCAGGAACAGCGAACCCGGAGGGTCCAGTTGCATGTGGGGCTGCGTAAAGGCTCCCCTGGGGAGTTCTCTTGTACCCAAAGCCTTCCTCTGGGGGCACTTTTGGATGGTCCAAAGGGGTTCGCAACGCATTTCCTGGGGCCTGATTTTTCACTCATCTACGATGACGGCTAGGGTTACGTTTAGGTTTGCTCAGGAAACAGCGAACCCGGAGGGTCCAGTTGCATGTGGGGCTGCGTAAAGGCTCCCCTGGGGAGTTCTCTTGTACCCAAAGCCTTCCTTTGGGGGCACTTTTGGATGGGCGAAAAGGGCTCGCAACGCATTTCCTGGGGCCTGATTTTTCAGTCGTCTTCGATGTCGACTAGGGCTATGTTTAGGGATGCTCGGAAACAGCGAACCCGGAGGGTCCAGTTGCATGTGGGGCTGCGTAAAGGCTCCCCTGGGGAGTTCTCTTGTACCCAAAGCCTTCCTTTGGGGGCACTTTTGGATGGGCGAAAAGGGCTCGCAACGCATTTCCTGGGGCCTGATTTTTCACTCGTCTCCGATGACGGCTAGGGCTACGTTTAGGTTTGCTCAGGAACAGCGAACCCGGAGGGTCCAGTTGCATGTGGGGCTGCGTAAAGGCTCCCCTGGGGAGTTGACTTGTACCCAAAGCCTTCCTTTGGGGGCACTTTTGGATGGGCGAAAAGGGCTCGCAACGCATTTCCTGGGGCCTGATTTTTCAGTCGTCTTCGATGCCGGCTAGGGCTATGTTTAGGGATGCTCGGAAACAGCGAACCCGGAGGGTCCAGTTGCATGTGGGGCTGCGTAAAGGCTCCCCTGGGGAGTTCACTTGTACCCAAAGCCTTCCTTTGGGGGCACTTTTGGATGGTCCAAAAGGGCTCGGAACGCATTTCCTGGGGCCTGATTTTTCAGTCGTCTCCGATGACGGCTAGGGCTACGTTTAGGTTTGCTCAGGAACAGCGAACCCGGAGGGTCCAGTTGCATGTGGGGCTGCGTAAAGGCTCCCCTGGGGAGTTCTCTTGTACCCAAAGCCTTCCTTTGGGGGCACTTTTGGATGGTCCAAAGGGGCTCGCAACGCATTTCCTGGGGCCTGATTTTTTACTCATCTACGATGACTGCTAGGGTTACGTTTAGGTTTGCTCAGGAACAGCGAACCCGGAGGGTCCAGTTGCATGTGGGGCTGCGTAAAGGCTCCCCTGGGGAGTTCTCTTGTACCCAAAGCCTTCCTCTGGGGGCACTTTTGGATGGTCCAAAGGGGCTCGCAACGCATTTCCTGGGGCCTGATTTTTCAGTCGTCTCCGTTGACGGCTAGGGCTACGTTTAGGTTTGCTCAGGAACAGCGAACCCGGAGGGTCCAGTTGCATGTGGGGCTGCGTAAAGGCTCCCCTGGGGAGTTCTCTTGCACCCAAAGCCTTCCTTTGGGGGCACTTTTGGATGGGCGAAAAGGGCTCGCAACGCATTTCCTGGGACCTGAATTTTCAGTCGTCTTCGATGCCGGCTAGGGCTATGTTTAGGTTTGCTCGGAAACAGCGAACCCGGAGGGTCCAGTTGCATGTGGGGCTGCGTAAAGGCTCCCCTGGGGAGTTCTCTTGTACCCAAAGCCTTCCTTTGGGGGCACTTTTGGATGGGCGAAAAGGGCTCGCAACGCATTTCCTGGGGCCTGATTTTTCAGTCGTCTCCGATGACGGCTAGGGCTATGTTTAGGGATGCTCGGAAACAGCGAACCCGGAGGGTCCAGTTGCATGTGGGGCTGCGTAAAGGCTCCCCTGGGGAGTTCTCTTGTACCCAAAGCCTTCCTTTGGGGGCACTTTTGGATGGGCGAAAAGGGCTCGCAACGCATTTCCGGGGGCCTGATTTTTCACTCATCTACGATGACGGCTAGGGCTACGTTTAGGTTTGCTCAGGAACAGCGAACCCGGAGGGTCCAGTTGCATGTGGGGCTGCGTAAAGGCTCCCCTGGGGAGTTCTCTTGTACCCAAAGCCTTCCTTTGGGGGCACTTTTGGATGGGCGAAAAGGGCTCGCAACGCATTTCCTGGGGCCTGATTTTTCAGTCGTCTCCGATGACGGCTAGGGCTACGTTTAGGTTTGCTCAGGAACAGCGAACCCGGAGGGTCCAGTTGCATGTGGGGCTGCGTAAAGGCTCCCCTGGGGAGTTCTCTTGTACCCAAAGCCTTCCTTTGGGGGCACTTTTGGATGGTCCAAAGGGGCTCGCAACGCATTTCCTGGGGCCTGATTTTTTACTCATCTACGATGACTGCTAGGGTTACGTTTAGGTTTGCTCAGGAACAGCGAACCCGGAGGGTCCAGTTGCATGTGGGGCTGCGTAAAGGCTCCCCTGGGGAGTTCTCTTGTACCCAAAGCCTTCCTCTGGGGGCACTTTTGGATGGTCCAAAGGGGCTCGCAACGCATTTCCTGGGGCCTGATTTTTCAGTCGTCTCCGTTGACGGCTAGGGCTACGTTTAGGTTTGCTCAGGAACAGCGAACCCGGAGGGTCCAGTTGCATGTGGGGCTGCGTAAAGGCTCCCCTGGGGAGTTCTCTTGCACCCAAAGCCTTCCTTTGGGGGCACTTTTGGATGGGCGAAAAGGGCTCGCAACGCATTTCCTGGGACCTGAATTTTCAGTCGTCTTCGATGCCGGCTAGGGCTATGTTTAGGTTTGCTCGGAAACAGCGAACCCGGAGGGTCCAGTTGCATGTGGGGCTGCGTAAAGGCTCCCCTGGGGAGTTCTCTTGTACCCAAAGCCTTCCTTTGGGGGCACTTTTGGATGGGCGAAAAGGGCTCGCAACGCATTTCCTGGGGCCTGATTTTTCAGTCGTCTCCGATGACGGCTAGGGCTATGTTTAGGGATGCTCGGAAACAGCGAACCCGGAGGGTCCAGTTGCATGTGGGGCTGCGTAAAGGCTCCC
>NW_027076178.1:265000-295000 GCF_963932015.1 Anas acuta | reverse complement strand
CCTGGGGCCTGATTTTTCAGTCGTCTTCGATGACGGCTAGGGCTACGTTTAGGTTTGCTCAGGAACAGCGAACCCGGAGGGTCCAGTTGCATGTGGGGCTGCGTAAAGGCTCCCCTGGGGAGTTCTCTTGTACCCAAAGCCTTCCTTTGGGGGCACTTTTGGATGGTCCAAAGGGGTTTGCAACGCATTTCCGGGGGCCTGATTTTTCACTCATCTACGATGACGGCTAGGGCTACGTTTAGGTTTGCTCAGGAAAAGCGAACCCGGAGGGTCCAGTTGCATGTGGGGCTGCGTAAAGGCTCCCCTGGGGAGTTCTCTTGTACCCAAAGCCTTCCTTTGGGGGCACTTTTGGATGGGCGAAAAGGGCTCGCAACGCATTTCCTGGGGCCTGATTTTTCAGTCGTCTTCGATGACGGCTAGGGCTACGTTTAGGTTTGCTCAGGAACAGCGAACCCGGAGGGTCCAGTTGCATGTGGGGCTGCGTAAAGGCTCCCCTGGGGAGTTCTCTTGTACCCAAAGCCTTCCTTTGGGGGCACTTTTGGATGGGCGAAAAGGGCTCGCAACGCATTTCCTGGGGCCTGATTTTTCAGTCGTCTTCGATGCCGACTAGAGCTATGTTTAGGTTTGCTCGGAAACAGCGAACCCGGAGGGTCCAGTTGCATGTGGGGCTGCGTAAAGGCTCCCCTGGGGAGTTCTCTTGTACCCAAAGCCTTCCTTTGGGGGCACTTTTGGATGGTCCAAAGGGGCTCGCAACGCATTTCCTGGGGCCTGATTTTTCAGTCGTCTCCGATGACGGCTAGGGCTACGTTTAGGTTTGCTCAGGAACAGCGAACCCGGAGGGTCCAGTTGCATGTGGGGCTGCGTAAAGGCTCCCCTGGGGAGTTCTCTTGTACCCAAAGCCTTCCTTTGGGGGCACTTTTGGATGGGCGAAAAGGGCTCGCAACGCATTTCCTGGGGCCTGATTTTTCAGTCGTCTTCGATGCCGTCTCGGTCTATATTTAGGGATGCTCGGAAAAAGCGAACCCGGAGGGTCCAGTTGCATGTGGGGCTGCGTAAAGGCTCCCCTGGGGAGTTCACTTGTACCCAAAGCCTTCCTTTGGGGGCACTTTTGGATGGTCCAAAAGGGCTCGGAACGCATTTCCTGGGGCCTGATTTTTCAGTCGTCTTCGATGACGGCTAGGGCTACGTTTAAGTTTGCTCAGGAACAGCGAACCCGGAGGGTCCAGTTGCATGTGGGGCTGCGTAAAGGCTCCCCTGGGGAGTTCTCTTGTACCCAAAGCCTTCCTTTGGGGCACTTTTGGATGGGCGAAAAGAGCTCGCAACGCATTTCCTGAGGCCTGATTTTTCAGTCGTCTTCGATGCCGACTAGGGCTATGTTTAGGGATGCTCAGGAACAGCGAACCCGGAGGGTCCAGTTGCATGTGGGGCTGCGTAAAGGCTCCCCTGGGGAGTTCTCTTGTACCCAAAGCCTTCCTTTGGGGGCACTTTTGGATGGGCGAAAAGGGCTCGCAACGCATTTCCTGGGGCCTGATTTTTCAGTCGTCTTCGATGACGGCTAGGGCTACGTTTAGGTTTGCTCAGGAACAGCGAACCCGGAGGGTCCAGTTGCATGTGGGGCTGCGTAAAGGCTCCCCTGGGGAGTTCTCTTGTACCCAAAGCCTTCCTTTGGGGGCACTTTTGGATGGGCGAAAAGGGCTCGCAACGCATTTCCTGGGGCCTGATTTTTCAGTCGTCTTCGATGTCGACTAGGGCTATGTTTAGGGATGCTCGGAAACAGCGAACCCGGAGGGTCCAGTTGCATGTGGGGCTGCGTAAAGGCTCCCCTGGGGAGTTCTCTTGTACCCAAAGCCTTCCTTTGGGGGCACTTTTGGATGGGCGAAAAGGGCTCGCAACGCATTTCCTGGGGCCTGATTTTTCAGTCGTCTTCGATGCCGACTAGGGCTACGTTTAGGGATGCTCGGAAACAGCGAACCCGGAGGGTCCAGTTGCATGTGGGGCTGCGTAAAGGCTCCCCTGGGGAGTTCACTTGTACCCAAAGCCTTCCTTTGGGGGCACTTTTGGATGGTCCAAAGGGGCTCGCAACTCATTTCCTGGGGCCTGATTTTTCAGTCGTCTCCGATGACGGCTAGGGCTACGTTTAGGTTTGCTCAGGAACAGCGAACCCGGAGGGTCCAGTTGCATGTGGGGCTGCGTAAAGGCTCCCCTGGGGAGTTCTCTTGTACCCAAAGCCTTCCTTTGGGGGCACTTTTGGATGGTCCAAAGGGGCTCGCAACGCATTTCCTGGGGCCTGATTTTTCAGTCGTCTCCGATGACGGCTAGGGCTACGTTAAGGTTTGCTCAGGAACAGCGAACCCGGAGGGTCCAGTTGCATGTGGGGCTGCGTAAAGGCTCCCCTGGGGAGTTCTCTTGTACCCAAAGCCTTCCTTTGGGGCACTTTTGGATGGGCGAAAAGGGCTCGCAACGCATTTCCTGAGGCCTGATTTTTCAGTCGTCTTCGATGCCGACTAGGGCTATGTTTAGGGATGCTCGGAAACAGCGAACCCGGAGGGTCCAGTTGCATGTGGGGCTGCGTAAAGGCTCCCCTGGGGAGTTCTCTTGTACCCAAAGCCTTCCTTTGGGGGCACTTTTGGATGGGCGAAAAGGGCTCGCAACGCATTTCCTGGGGCCTGATTTTTCAGTCGTCTCCGATGCCGGCTAGGGCTATATTTAGGGATGCTCGGAAACAGCGAACCCGGAGGGTCCAGTTGCATGTGGGGCTGCGTAAAGGCTCCCCTGGGGAGTTCACTTGTACCCAAAGCCTTCCTTTGGGGGCACTTTTGGATGGTCCAAAGGGGCTCGCAACGCATTTCCTGGGGCCTGATTTTTCAGTCGTCTTCGATGACGGCTAGGGCTACGTTTAGGTTTGCTCAGGAACAGCGAACCCGGAGGGTCCAGTTGCATGTGGGGCTGCGTAAAGGCTCCCCTGGGGAGTTCTCTTGTACCCAAAGCCTTCCTTTGGGGGCACTTTTGGATGGTCCAAAGAGGTTTGCAACGCATTTCCGGGGGCCTGATTTTTCACTCATCTACGAAGACGGCTAGGGCTACGTTTAGGTTTGCTCAGGAACAGCGAACCCGGAGGGTCCAGTTGCATGTGGGGCTGCGTAAAGGCTCCCCTGGGGAGTTCTCTTGTACCCAAAGCCTTCCTTTGGGGGCACTTTTGGATGGGCGAAAAGGGCTCGCAACGCATTTCCTGGGGCCTGATTTTTCAGTCGTCTTCGATGACGGCTAGGGCTACGTTTAGGTTTGCTCAGGAACAGCGAACCCGGAGGGTCCAGTTGCATGTGGGGCTGCGTAAAGGCTCCCCTGGGGAGTTCTCTTGTACCCAAAGCCTTCCTTTGGGGGCACTTTTGGATGGGCGAAAAGGGCTCGCAACGCATTTCCTGGGGCCTGATTTTTCAGTCGTCTTCGATGCCGACTAGAGCTATGTTTAGGTTTGCTCGGAAACAGCGAACCCGGAGGGTCCAGTTGCATGTGGGGCTGCGTAAAGGCTCCCCTGGGGAGTTCTCTTGTACCCAAAGCCTTCCTTTGGGGGCACTTTTGGATGGTCCAAAGGGGCTCGCAACGCATTTCCTGGGGCCTGATTTTTCAGTCGTCTCCGATGACGGCTAGGGCTACGTTTAGGTTTGCTCAGGAACAGCGAACCCGGAGGGTCCAGTTGCATGTGGGGCTGCGTAAAGGCTCCCCTGGGGAGTTCTCTTGTACCCAAAGCCTTCCTTTGGGGCACTTTTGGATGGGCGAAAAGGGCTCGCAACGCATTTCCTGAGGCCTGATTTTTCAGTCGTCTTCGATGCCGACTAGGGCTATGTTTAGGGATGCTCGGAAACAGCGAACCCGGAGGGTCCAGTTGCATGTGGGGCTGCGTAAAGGCTCCCCTGGGGAGTTCTCTTGTACCCAAAGCCTTCCTTTGGGGGCACTTTTGGATGGGCGAAAAGGGCTCGCAACGCATTTCCTGGGGCCTGATTTTTCAGTCGTCTCCGATGCCGGCTAGGGCTATATTTAGGGATGCTCGGAAACAGCGAACCCGGAGGGTCCAGTTGCATGTGGGGCTGCGTAAAGGCTCCCCTGGGGAGTTCACTTGTACCCAAAGCCTTCCTTTGGGGGCACTTTTGGATGGTCCAAAGGGGCTCGCAACGCATTTCCTGGGGCCTGATTTTTCAGTCGTCTTCGATGACGGCTAGGGCTACGTTTAGGTTTGCTCAGGAACAGCGAACCCGGAGGGTCCAGTTGCATGTGGGGCTGCGTAAAGGCTCCCCTGGGGAGTTCTCTTGTACCCAAAGCCTTCCTTTGGGGGCACTTTTGGATGGTCCAAAGAGGTTTGCAACGCATTTCCGGGGGCCTGATTTTTCACTCATCTACGAAGACGGCTAGGGCTACGTTTAGGTTTGCTCAGGAACAGCGAACCCGGAGGGTCCAGTTGCATGTGGGGCTGCGTAAAGGCTCCCCTGGGGAGTTCTCTTGTACCCAAAGCCTTCCTTTGCGGGCACTTTTGGATGGGCGAAAAGGGCTCGCAACGCATTTCCTGGGGCCTGATTTTTCAGTCGTCTTCGATGACGGCTAGGGCTACGTTTAGGTTTGCTCAGGAACAGCGAACCCGGAGGGTCCAGTTGCATGTGGGGCTGCGTAAAGGCTCCCCTGGGGAGTTCTCTTGTACCCAAAGCCTTCCTTTGGGGGCACTTTTGGATGGGCGAAAAGGGCTCGCAACGCATTTCCTGGGGCCTGATTTTTCAGTCGTCTTCGATGCCGACTAGAGCTATGTTTAGGTTTGCTCGGAAACAGCGAACCCGGAGGGTCCAGTTGCATGTGGGGCTGCGTAAAGGCTCCCCTGGGGAGTTCTCTTGTACCCAAAGCCTTCCTTTGGGGGCACTTTTGGATGGTCCAAAGGGGCTCGCAACGCATTTCCTGGGGCCTGATTTTTCAGTCGTCTCCGATGACGGCTAGGGCTACGTTTAGGTTTGCTCAGGAACAGCGAACCCGGAGGGTCCAGTTGCATGTGGGGCTGCGTAAAGGCTCCCCTGGGGAGTTCTCTTGTACCCAAAGCCTTCCTTTGGGGGCACTTTTGGATGGGCGAAAAGGGCTCGCAACGCATTTCCTGGGGCCTGATTTTTCAGTCGTCTTCGATGCCGTCTCGGTCTATATTTAGGGATGCTCGGAAAAAGCGAACCCGGAGGGTCCAGTTGCATGTGGGGCTGCGTAAAGGCTCCCCTGGGGAGTTCACTTGTACCCAAAGCCTTCCTTTGGGGGCACTTTTGGATGGTCCAAAAGGGCTCGGAACGCATTTCCTGGGGCCTGATTTTTCAGTCGTCTTCGATGACGGCTAGGGCTATGTTTAGGGATGCTCGGAAACAGCGAACCCGGAGGGTCCAGTTGCATGTGGGGCTGCGTAAAGGCTCCCCTGGGGAGTTCACTTGTACCCAAAGCCTTCCTTTGGGGGCACTTTTGGATGGTCCAAAGGGGCTCGCAACGCATTTCCTGGGGCCTGATTTTTCAGTCGTCTTCGATGACGGCTAGGGCTACGTTTAGGTTTGCTCAGGAACAGCGAACCCGGAGGGTCCAGTTGCATGTGGGGCTGCGTAAAGGATCCCCTGGGGAGTTCTCTTGTACCCAAAGCCTTCCTTTGGGGCACTTTTGGATGGGCGAAAAGGGCTCGCAACGCATTTCCTGAGGCCTGATTTTTCAGTCGTCTTCGATGCCGACTAGGGCTATGTTTAGGTTTGCTCAGGAACAGCGAACCCGGAGGGTCCAGTTGCATGTGGGGCTGCGTAAAGGCTCCCCTGGGGAGTTCTCTTGTACCCAAAGCCTTCCTTTGGGGGCACTTTTGGATGGGCGAAAAGGGCTCGCAACGCATTTCCTGAGGCCTGATTTTTCAGTCGTCTCCGATGACGGCTAGGGCTACGTTTAGGTTTGCTCAGGAACAGCGAACCCGGAGGGTCCAGTTGCATGTGGGGCTGCGTAAAGGCTCCCCTGGGGAGTTCTCTTGTACCCAAAGCCTTCCTTTGGGGGCACTTTTGGATGGTCCAAAGGGGCTCGCAACGCATTTCCTGGGGCCTGATTTTTCAGTCGTCTCCGATGCCGGCTAGGGCTACGTTTAGGTTTGCTCAGGATCAGCGAACCCGGAGGGTCCAGTTGCATGTGGGGCTGCGTAAAGGCTCCCCTGGGGAGTTCTCTTGTACCCAAAGCCTTCCTTTGGGGGCACTTTTGGATGGGCGAAAAGGGCTCGCAACGCATTTCCTGGGGCCTGATTTTTCAGTCGTCTTCGATGTCGACTAGGGCTATGTTTAGGGATGCTCGGAAACAGCGAACCCGGAGGGTCCAGTTGCATGTGGGGCTGCGTAAAGGCTCCCCTGGGGAGTTCTCTTGTACCCAAAGCCTTCCTTTGGGGGCACTTTTGGATGGGCGAAAAGGGCTCGCAACACATTTCCTGGGGCCTGATTTTTCAGTCGTCTTCGATGACGGCTAGGGCTACGTTTAGGGATGCTCGGAAACAGCGAACCCGGAGGGTCCAGTTGCATGTGGGGCTGCGTAAAGGCTCCCCTGGGGAGTTCACTTGTACCCAAAGCCTTCCTTTGGGGGCACTTTTGGATGGTCCAAAGGGGCTCGCAACGCATTTCCTGGGGCCTGATTTTTCAGTCGTCTCCGATGACGGCTAGGGCTACGTTTAGGTTTGCTCAGGAACAGCGAACCCGGAGGGTCCAGTTGCATGTGGGGCTGCGTAAAGGCTCCCCTGGGGAGTTCTCTTGTACCCAAAGCCTTCCTTTGGGGGCACTTTTGGATGGTCCAAAGGGGCTCGCAACGCATTTCCTGGGGCCTGATTTTTCAGTCGTCTCCGATGACGGCTCTGGCTACGTTTAGGTTTGCTCAGGAACAGCGAACCCGGAGGGTCCAGTTGCATGTGGGGCTGCGTAAAGGCTCCCCTGGGGAGTTCTCTTGTACCCAAAGCCTTCCTTTGGGGGCACTTTTGGATGGTCCAAAGGGGTTCGCAACGCATTTCCTGGGGCCTGATTTTTCACTCATCTACGATGACGGCTAGGGCTACGTTTAGGTTTGCTCAGGAACAGCGAACCCGGAGGGTCCAGTTGCATGTGGGGCTGCGTAAAGGCTCCCCTGGGGAGTTCACTTGTACCCAAAGCCTTCCTTTGGGGGCACTTTTGGATGGTCCAAAGGGGCTCGCAACGCATTTCCTGGGGCCTGATTTTTCACTCGTCTCCGTTGACGGCTAGGGCTACGTTTAGGTTTGCTCAGGAACAGCGAACCCGGAGGGTCCAGTTGCATGTGGGGCTGCGTAAAGGCTCCCCTGGGGAGTTCTCTTGTACCCAAAGCCTTCCTTTGGGGGCACTTTTGGATGGTCCAAAGGGGCTCGCAACGCATTTCCGGGGGCCTGATTTTTCAGTCGTCTCCGATGACGGCTAGGGCTACGTTTAGGTTTGCTCAGGAACAGCGAACCCGGAGGGTCCAGTTGCATGTGGGGCTGCGTAAAGGCTCCCCTGGGGAGTTCACTTGTACCCAAAGCCTTCCTTTGGGGGCACTTTTGGATGGTCCAAAGGGGCTCGCAACGCATTTCCTGGGGCCTGATTTTTCAGTCGTCTCCGATGACGGCTAGGGCTACGTTTAGGTTTGCTCAGGAACAGCGAACCCGGAGGGTCCAGTTGCATGTGGGGCTGCGTAAAGGCTCCCCTGGGGAGTTCTCTTGTACCCAAAGCCTTCCTTTGGGGGCACTTTTGGATGGTCCAAAGGGTCTCGCAACGCATTTCCTGGGGCCTGATTTTTCAGTCGTCTCCGATGACGGCTAGGGCTACGTTTAGGTTTGCTCAGGAATAGCGAACCCGGAGGGTCCAGTTGCATGTGGGGCTGCGTAAAGGCTCCCCTGGGGAGTTCTCTTGTACCCAAAGCCTTCCTTTGGGGGCACTTTTGGATGGGCGAAAAGGGCTCGCAACGCATTTCCTGGGGCCTGATTTTTCACTCGTCTTCGATGCCGGCTAGGGATACGTTTAGGGATGCTCAGAAACAGCGAACCCGGAGGGTCCAGTTGCATGTGGGGCTGCGTAAAGGCTCCCCTGGGGAGTTCACTTGTACCCAAAGCCTTCCTTTGGGGGCACTTTTGGATGGTCCAAAGGGGCTCGCAACGCATTTCCTGGGGCCTGATTTTTCAGTCGTCTCCGATGACGGCTAGGGCTACGTTTAGGTTTGCTCAGGAACAGCGAACCCGGAGGGTCCAGTTGCATGTGGGGCTGCGTAAAGGCTCCCCTGGGGAGTTCTCTTGTACCCAAAGCCTTCCTTTGGGGGCACTTTTGGATGGGCGAAAAGGGCTCGCAACGCATTTCCGGGGGCCTGATTTTTCACTCATCTACGATGACGGCTAGGGCTACGTTTAGGTTTGCTCAGGAACAGCGAACCCGGAGGGTCCAGTTGCATGTGGGGCTGCGTAAAGGCTCCCCTGGGGAGTTCTCTTGTACCCAAAGCCTTCCTCTGGGGGCACTTTTGGATGGTCCAAAGGGGCTCGCAACGCATTTCCTGGGGCCTGATTTTTCACTCATCTACGATGCCGGCTAGGGCTACGTTTAGGTTTGCTCAGGAACGGCGAACCCGGAGGGTCCAGTTGCATGTGGGGCTGCGTAAAGGCTCCCCTGGGGAGTTCTCTTGTACCCAAAGCCTTCCTTTGGGGGCACTTTTGGATGGGCGAAAAGGGCTCGCAACGCATTTCCGGGGGCCTGATTTTTCACTCATCTACGATGCCGGCTAGGGCTATGTTTAGGGATGCTCGGAAACAGCGAACCCGGAGGGTCCAGTTGCATGTGGGGCTGCGTAAAGGCTCCCCTGGGGAGTTCTCTTGTACCCAAAGCCTTCCTTTGGGGGCACTTTTGGATGGTCCAAAGGGGCTCGCAACGCATTTCCTGGGGCCTGATTTTTCAGTCGTCTCCGATGACGGCTAGGGCTACGTTTAGGTTTGCTCAGGAACAGCGAACCCGGAGGGTCCAGTTGCATGTGGGGCTGCGTAAAGGCTCCCCTGGGGAGTTCTCTTGTACCCAAAGCCTTCCTTTAGGGGCACTTTTGGATGGTCCAAAGGGGCTCGCAACGCATTTCCTGGGGCCTGATTTTTCAGTCGTCTTCGATGCCGTCTCGGTCTATGTTTAGGGATGCTCGGAAACAGCGAACCCGGAGGGTCCAGTTGCATGTGGGGCTGCGTAAAGGCTCCCCTGGGGAGTTCTCTTGTACCCAAAGCCTTCCTTTGGGGGCACTTTTGGATGGGCGAAAAGGGCTCGCAACGCATTTCCTGGGGCCTGATTTTTCAGTCGTCTTCGATGCCGTCTCGGTCTATGTTTAGGGATGCTCGGAAAAAGCGAACCCGGAGGGTCCAGTTGCATGTGGGGCTGCGTAAAGGCTCCCCTGGGGAGTTCACTTGTACCCAAAGCCTTCCTTTGGGGGCACTTTTGGATGGTCCAAAGGGGCTCGCAACGCATTTCCTGGGGCCTGATTTTTCAGTCGTCTCCGATGACGGCTAGGGCTACGTTTAAGTTTGCTCAGGAACAGCGAACCCGGAGGGTCCAGTTGCATGTGGGGCTGCGTAAAGGCTCCCCTGGGGAGTTCTCTTGTACCCAAAGCCTTCCTTTGGGGGCACTTTTGGATGGGCGAAAAGGGCTCGCAACGCATTTCCTGGGGCCTGATTTTTCAGTCGTCTTCGATGCCGGCTAGGGCTATGTTTAGGGATGCTCGGAAACAGCGAACCCGGAGGGTCCAGTTGCATGTGGGGCTGCGTAAAGGCTCCCCTGGGGAGTTCTCTTGTACCCAAAGCCTTCCTTTGGGGGCACTTTTGGATGGGCGAAAAGGGCTCGCAACGCATTTCCTGGGGCCTGATTTTTCACTCGTCTTCGATGCCGGCTAGGGATACGTTTAGGGATGCTCAGAAACAGCGAACCCGGAGGGTCCAGTTGCATGTGGGGCTGCGTAAAGGCTCCCCTGGGGAGTTCACTTGTACCCAAAGCCTTCCTTTGGGGGCACTTTTGGATGGTCCAAAGGGGCTCGCAACGCATTTCCTGGGGCCTGATTTTTCAGTCGTCTCCGATGACGGCTAGGGCTACGTTTAGGTTTGCTCAGGAACAGCGAACCCGGAGGGTCCAGTTGCATGTGGGGCTGCGTAAAGGCTCCCCTGGGGAGTTCTCTTGTACCCAAAGCCTTCCTTTGGGGGCACTTTTGGATGGGCGAAAAGGGCTCGCAACGCATTTCCGGGGGCCTGATTTTTCACTCATCTACGATGACGGCTAGGGCTACGTTTAGGTTTGCTCAGGAACAGCGAACCCGGAGGGTCCAGTTGCATGTGGGGCTGCGTAAAGGCTCCCCTGGGGAGTTCTCTTGTACCCAAAGCCTTCCTCTGGGGGCACTTTTGGATGGTCCAAAGGGGCTCGCAACGCATTTCCTGGGGCCTGATTTTTCACTCATCTACGATGCCGGCTAGGGCTACGTTTAGGTTTGCTCAGGAACGGCGAACCCGGAGGGTCCAGTTGCATGTGGGGCTGCGTAAAGGCTCCCCTGGGGAGTTCTCTTGTACCCAAAGCCTTCCTTTGGGGGCACTTTTGGATGGGCGAAAAGGGCTCGCAACGCATTTCCGGGGGCCTGATTTTTCACTCATCTACGATGCCGGCTAGGGTTATGTTTAGGGATGCTCGGAAACAGCGAACCCGGAGGGTCCAGTTGCATGTGGGGCTGCGTAAACGCTCCCCTGGGGAGTTCTCTTGTACCCAAAGCCTTCCTTTGGGGGCACTTTTGGATGGTCCAAAGGGGCTCGCAACGCATTTCCTGGGGCCTGATTTTTCAGTCGTCTCCGATGACGGCTAGGGCTACGTTTAGGTTTGCTCAGGAACAGCGAACCCGGAGGGTCCAGTTGCATGTGGGGCTGCGTAAAGGCTCCCCTGGGGAGTTCTCTTGTACCCAAAGCCTTCCTTTAGGGGCACTTTTGGATGGTCCAAAGGGGCTCGCAACGCATTTCCTGGGGCCTGATTTTTCAGTCGTCTTCGATGCCGGCTAGGGCTATGTTTAGGGATGCTCGGAAACAGCGAACCCGGAGGGTCCAGTTGCATGTGGGGCTGCGTAAAGGCTCCCCTGGGGAGTTCTCTTGTACCCAAAGCCTTCCTTTGGGGGCACTTTTGGATGGGCGAAAAGGGCTCGCAACGCATTTCCTGGGGCCTGATTTTTCAGTCGTCTTCTATGCCGTCTCGGTCTATGTTTAGGGATGCTCGGAAAAAGCGAACCCGGAGGGTCCAGTTGCATGTGGGGCTGCGTAAAGGCTCCCCTGGGGAGTTCACTTGTACCCAAAGCCTTCCTTTGGGGGCACTTTTGGATGGTCCAAAGGGGCTCGCAACGCATTTCCTGGGGCCTGATTTTTCAGTCGTCTCCGATGACGGCTAGGGCTACGTTTAAGTTTGCTCAGGAACAGCGAACCCGGAGGGTCCAGTTGCATGTGGGGCTGCGTAAAGGCTCCCCTGGGGAGTTCTCTTGTACCCAAAGCCTTCCTTTGGGGGCACTTTTCGATGGTCCAAAGGGGCTCGCAACGCATTTCCTGGGGCCTGATTTTTCAGTCGTCTCCGATGACGGCTAGGGCTACGTTTAGGTTTGCTCAGGAACAGCGAACCCCGAGGGTCCAGTTGCATGTGGGGCTGCGTAAAGGCTCCCCTGGGGAGTTCTCTTGTACCCAAAGCCTTCCTTTGGGGGCACTTTTGGATGGGCGAAAAGGGCTCGCAACGCATTTCCGGGGGCCTGATTTTTCACTCATCTACGATGACGGCTAGGGATACGTTTAGGTTTGCTCAGGAACAGCGAACCCGGAGGGTCCAGTTGCATGTGGGGCTGCGTAAAGGCTCCCCTGGGGAGTTCTCTTGTACCCAAAGCCTTCCTCTGGGGGCACTTTTGGATGGTCCAAAGGGGCTCGCAACGCATTTCCTGGGGCCTGATTTTTCACTCATCTACGATGCCGGCTAGGGCTACGTTTAGGTTTGCTCAGGAACAGCGAACCCGGAGGGTCCAGTTGCATGTGGGGCTGCGTAAAGGCTCCCCTGGGGAGTTCTCTTGTACCCAAAGCCTTCCTTTGGGGGCACTTTTGGATGGGCGAAAAGGGCTCGCAACGCATTTCCGGGGGCCTGATTTTTCACTCATCTACGATGCCGGCTAGGGCTATGTTTAGGGATGCTCGGAAACAGCGAACCCGGAGGGTCCAGTTGCATGTGGGGCTGCGTAAAGGCTCCCCTGGGGAGTTCTCTTGTACCCAAAGCCTTCCTTTGGGGGCACTTTTGGATGGTCCAAAGGGGCTCGCAACGCATTTCCTGGGGCCTGATTTTTCAGTCGTCTCCGATGACGGCTAGGGCTACGTTTAGGTTTGCTCAGGAACAGCGAACCCGGAGGGTCCAGTTGCATGTGGGGCTGCGTAAAGGCTCCCCTGGGGAGTTCTCTTGTACCCAAAGCCTTCCTTTGGGGGCACTTTTGGATGGTCCAAAGGGTCTCGCAACGCATTTCCTGGGGCCTGATTTTTCAGTCGTCTCCGATGACGGCTAGGGCTACGTTTAGGTTTGCTCAGGAATAGCGAACCCGGAGGGTCCAGTTGCATGTGGGGCTGCGTAAAGGCTCCCCTGGGGAGTTCTCTTGTACCCAAAGCCTTCCTTTGGGGGCACTTTTGGATGGGCGAAAAGGGCTCGCAACGCATTTCCTGGGGCCTGATTTTTCACTCGTCTTCGATGCCGGCTAGGGATACGTTTAGGGATGCTCAGAAACAGCGAACCCGGAGGGTCCAGTTGCATGTGGGGCTGCGTAAAGGCTCCCCTGGGGAGTTCACTTGTACCCAAAGCCTTCCTTTGGGGGCACTTTTGGATGGTCCAAAGGGGCTCGCAACGCATTTCCTGGGGCCTGATTTTTCAGTCGTCTCCGATGACGGCTAGGGCTACGTTTAGGTTTGCTCAGGAACAGCGAACCCGGAGGGTCCAGTTGCATGTGGGGCTGCGTAAAGGCTCCCCTGGGGAGTTCTCTTGTACCCAAAGCCTTCCTTTGGGGGCACTTTTGGATGGGCGAAAAGGGCTCGCAACGCATTTCCGGGGGCCTGATTTTTCACTCATCTACGATGACGGCTAGGGCTACGTTTAGGTTTGCTCAGGAACAGCGAACCCGGAGGGTCCAGTTGCATGTGGGGCTGCGTAAAGGCTCCCCTGGGGAGTTCTCTTGTACCCAAAGCCTTCCTCTGGGGGCACTTTTGGATGGTCCAAAGGGGCTCGCAACGCATTTCCTGGGGCCTGATTTTTCACTCATCTACGATGCCGGCTAGGGCTACGTTTAGGTTTGCTCAGGAACGGCGAACCCGGAGGGTCCAGTTGCATGTGGGGCTGCGTAAAGGCTCCCCTGGGGAGTTCTCTTGTACCCAAAGCCTTCCTTTGGGGGCACTTTTGGATGGGCGAAAAGGGCTCGCAACGCATTTCCGGGGGCCTGATTTTTCACTCATCTACGATGCCGGCTAGGGCTATGTTTAGGGATGCTCGGAAACAGCGAACCCGGAGGGTCCAGTTGCATGTGGGGCTGCGTAAAGGCTCCCCTGGGGAGTTCTCTTGTACCCAAAGCCTTCCTTTGGGGGCACTTTTGGATGGTCCAAAGGGGCTCGCAACGCATTTCCTGGGGCCTGATTTTTCAGTCGTCTCCGATGACGGCTAGGGCTACGTTTAGGTTTGCTCAGGAACAGCGAACCCGGAGGGTCCAGTTGCATGTGGGGCTGCGTAAAGGCTCCCCTGGGGAGTTCTCTTGTACCCAAAGCCTTCCTTTAGGGGCACTTTTGGATGGTCCAAAGGGGCTCGCAACGCATTTCCTGGGGCCTGATTTTTCAGTCGTCTTCGATGCCGTCTCGGTCTATGTTTAGGGATGCTCGGAAACAGCGAACCCGGAGGGTCCAGTTGCATGTGGGGCTGCGTAAAGGCTCCCCTGGGGAGTTCTCTTGTACCCAAAGCCTTCCTTTGGGGGCACTTTTGGATGGGCGAAAAGGGCTCGCAACGCATTTCCTGGGGCCTGATTTTTCAGTCGTCTTCGATGCCGTCTCGGTCTATGTTTAGGGATGCTCGGAAAAAGCGAACCCGGAGGGTCCAGTTGCATGTGGGGCTGCGTAAAGGCTCCCCTGGGGAGTTCACTTGTACCCAAAGCCTTCCTTTGGGGGCACTTTTGGATGGTCCAAAGGGGCTCGCAACGCATTTCCTGGGGCCTGATTTTTCAGTCGTCTCCGATGACGGCTAGGGCTACGTTTAAGTTTGCTCAGGAACAGCGAACCCGGAGGGTCCAGTTGCATGTGGGGCTGCGTAAAGGCTCCCCTGGGGAGTTCTCTTGTACCCAAAGCCTTCCTTTGGGGGCACTTTTGGATGGGCGAAAAGGGCTCGCAACGCATTTCCTGGGGCCTGATTTTTCAGTCGTCTTCGATGCCGGCTAGGGCTATGTTTAGGGATGCTCGGAAACAGCGAACCCGGAGGGTCCAGTTGCATGTGGGGCTGCGTAAAGGCTCCCCTGGGGAGTTCTCTTGTACCCAAAGCCTTCCTTTGGGGGCACTTTTGGATGGGCGAAAAGGGCTCGCAACGCATTTCCTGGGGCCTGATTTTTCACTCGTCTTCGATGCCGGCTAGGGATACGTTTAGGGATGCTCAGAAACAGCGAACCCGGAGGGTCCAGTTGCATGTGGGGCTGCGTAAAGGCTCCCCTGGGGAGTTCACTTGTACCCAAAGCCTTCCTTTGGGGGCACTTTTGGATGGTCCAAAGGGGCTCGCAACGCATTTCCTGGGGCCTGATTTTTCAGTCGTCTCCGATGACGGCTAGGGCTACGTTTAGGTTTGCTCAGGAACAGCGAACCCGGAGGGTCCAGTTGCATGTGGGGCTGCGTAAAGGCTCCCCTGGGGAGTTCTCTTGTACCCAAAGCCTTCCTTTGGGGGCACTTTTGGATGGGCGAAAAGGGCTCGCAACGCATTTCCGGGGGCCTGATTTTTCACTCATCTACGATGACGGCTAGGGCTACGTTTAGGTTTGCTCAGGAACAGCGAACCCGGAGGGTCCAGTTGCATGTGGGGCTGCGTAAAGGCTCCCCTGGGGAGTTCTCTTGTACCCAAAGCCTTCCTCTGGGGGCACTTTTGGATGGTCCAAAGGGGCTCGCAACGCATTTCCTGGGGCCTGATTTTTCACTCATCTACGATGCCGGCTAGGGCTACGTTTAGGTTTGCTCAGGAACGGCGAACCCGGAGGGTCCAGTTGCATGTGGGGCTGCGTAAAGGCTCCCCTGGGGAGTTCTCTTGTACCCAAAGCCTTCCTTTGGGGGCACTTTTGGATGGGCGAAAAGGGCTCGCAACGCATTTCCGGGGGCCTGATTTTTCACTCATCTACGATGCCGGCTAGGGTTATGTTTAGGGATGCTCGGAAACAGCGAACCCGGAGGGTCCAGTTGCATGTGGGGCTGCGTAAACGCTCCCCTGGGGAGTTCTCTTGTACCCAAAGCCTTCCTTTGGGGGCACTTTTGGATGGTCCAAAGGGGCTCGCAACGCATTTCCTGGGGCCTGATTTTTCAGTCGTCTCCGATGACGGCTAGGGCTACGTTTAGGTTTGCTCAGGAACAGCGAACCCGGAGGGTCCAGTTGCATGTGGGGCTGCGTAAAGGCTCCCCTGGGGAGTTCTCTTGTACCCAAAGCCTTCCTTTAGGGGCACTTTTGGATGGTCCAAAGGGGCTCGCAACGCATTTCCTGGGGCCTGATTTTTCAGTCGTCTTCGATGCCGGCTAGGGCTATGTTTAGGGATGCTCGGAAACAGCGAACCCGGAGGGTCCAGTTGCATGTGGGGCTGCGTAAAGGCTCCCCTGGGGAGTTCTCTTGTACCCAAAGCCTTCCTTTGGGGGCACTTTTGGATGGGCGAAAAGGGCTCGCAACGCATTTCCTGGGGCCTGATTTTTCAGTCGTCTTCTATGCCGTCTCGGTCTATGTTTAGGGATGCTCGGAAAAAGCGAACCCGGAGGGTCCAGTTGCATGTGGGGCTGCGTAAAGGCTCCCCTGGGGAGTTCACTTGTACCCAAAGCCTTCCTTTGGGGGCACTTTTGGATGGTCCAAAGGGGCTCGCAACGCATTTCCTGGGGCCTGATTTTTCAGTCGTCTCCGATGACGGCTAGGGCTACGTTTAAGTTTGCTCAGGAACAGCGAACCCGGAGGGTCCAGTTGCATGTGGGGCTGCGTAAAGGCTCCCCTGGGGAGTTCTCTTGTACCCAAAGCCTTCCTTTGGGGGCACTTTTCGATGGTCCAAAGGGGCTCGCAACGCATTTCCTGGGGCCTGATTTTTCAGTCGTCTCCGATGACGGCTAGGGCTACGTTTAGGTTTGCTCAGGAACAGCGAACCCCGAGGGTCCAGTTGCATGTGGGGCTGCGTAAAGGCTCCCCTGGGGAGTTCTCTTGTACCCAAAGCCTTCCTTTGGGGGCACTTTTGGATGGGCGAAAAGGGCTCGCAACGCATTTCCGGGGGCCTGATTTTTCACTCATCTACGATGACGGCTAGGGATACGTTTAGGTTTGCTCAGGAACAGCGAACCCGGAGGGTCCAGTTGCATGTGGGGCTGCGTAAAGGCTCCCCTGGGGAGTTCTCTTGTACCCAAAGCCTTCCTCTGGGGGCACTTTTGGATGGTCCAAAGGGGCTCGCAACGCATTTCCTGGGGCCTGATTTTTCACTCATCTACGATGCCGGCTAGGGCTACGTTTAGGTTTGCTCAGGAACAGCGAACCCGGAGGGTCCAGTTGCATGTGGGGCTGCGTAAAGGCTCCCCTGGGGAGTTCTCTTGTACCCAAAGCCTTCCTTTGGGGGCACTTTTGGATGGGCGAAAAGGGCTCGCAACGCATTTCCGGGGGCCTGATTTTTCACTCATCTACGATGCCGGCTAGGGCTATGTTTAGGGATGCTCGGAAACAGCGAACCCGGAGGGTCCAGTTGCATGTGGGGCTGCGTAAACGCTCCCCTGGGGAGTTCTCTTGTACCCAAAGCCTTCCTTTGGGGGCACTTTTGGATGGTCCAAAGGGGCTCGCAACGCATTTCCTGGGGCCTGATTTTTCAGTCGTCTCCGATGACGGCTAGGGCTACGTTTAGGTTTGCTCAGGAACAGCGAACCCGGAGGGTCCAGTTGCATGTGGGGCTGCGTAAAGGCTCCCCTGGGGAGTTCTCTTGTACCCAAAGCCTTCCTTTAGGGGCACTTTTGGATGGTCCAAAGGGGCTCGCAACGCATTTCCTGGGGCCTGATTTTTCAGTCGTCTTCGATGCCGGCTAGGGCTATGTTTAGGGATGCTCGGAAACAGCGAACCCGGAGGGTCCAGTTGCATGTGGGGCTGCGTAAAGGCTCCCCTGGGGAGTTCTCTTGTACCCAAAGCCTTCCTTTGGGGGCACTTTTGGATGGGCGAAAAGGGCTCGCAACGCATTTCCTGGGGCCTGATTTTTCAGTCGTCTTCGATGCCGTCTCGGTCTATGTTTAGGGATGCTCGGAAAAAGCGAACCCGGAGGGTCCAGTTGCATGTGGGGCTGCGTAAAGGCTCCCCTGGGGAGTTCACTTGTACCCAAAGCCTTCCTTTGGGGGCACTTTTGGATGGTCCAAAGGGGCTCGCAACGCATTTCCTGGGGCCTGATTTTTCAGTCGTCTCCGATGACGGCTAGGGCTACGTTTAGGTTTGCTCAGGAACAGCGAACCCGGAGGGTCCAGTTGCATGTGGGGCTGCGTAAAGGCTCCCCTGGGGAGTTCTCTTGTACCCAAAGCCTTCCTTTGGGGGCACTTTTGGATGGGCGAAAAGGGCTCGCAACGCATTTCCTGGGGCCTGATTTTTCACTCGTCTTCGATGCCGGCTAGGGATACGTTCAGGGATGCTCGGAAACAGCGAACCCGGAGGGTCCAGTTGCATGTGGGGCTGCGTAAAGGCTCCCCTGGGGAGTTCACTTGTACCCAAAGCCTTCCTTTGGGGGCACTTTTGGATGGTCCAAAGGGGCTCGCAACGCATTTCCTGGGGCCTGATTTTTCAGTCGTCTCCGATGACGGCTAGGGCTACGTTTAGGTTTGCTCAGGAACAGCGAACCCCGAGGGTCCAGTTGCATGTGGGGCTGCGTAAAGGCTCCCCTGGGGAGTTCTCTTGTACCCAAAGCCTTCCTTTGGGGGCACTTTTGGATGGGCGAAAAGGGCTCGCAACGCATTTCCGGGGGCCTGATTTTTCACTCATCTACGATGACGGCTAGGGCTACGTTTAGGTTTGCTCAGGAACAGCGAACCCGGAGGGTCCAGTTGCATGTGGGGCTGCGTAAAGGCTCCCCTGGGGAGTTCTCTTGTACCCAAAGCCTTCCTCTGGGGGCACTTTTGGATGGTCCAAAGGGGCTCGCAACGCATTTCCTGGGGCCTGATTTTTCACTCATCTACGATGCCAGCTAGGGCTACGTTTAGGTTTGCTCAGGAACAGCGAACCCGGAGGGTCCAGTTGCATGTGGGGCTGCGTAAAGGCTCCCCTGGGGAGTTCTCTTGTACCCAAAGCCTTCCTTTGGGGGCACTTTTGGATGGGCGAAAAGGGCTCGCAACGCATTTCCTGGGGCCTGATTTTTCACTCATCTACGATGACGGCTAGGGCTATGTTTAGGGATGCTCGGAAACAGCGAACCCGGAGGGTCCAGTTGCATGTGGGGCTGCGTAAACGCTCCCCTGGGGAGTTCTCTTGTACCCAAAGCCTTCCTTTGGGGGCACTTTTGGATGGTCCAAAGGGGCTCGCAACGCATTTCCTGGGGCCTGATTTTTCAGTCGTCTCCGATGACGGCTAGGGCTACCTTTAGTTTTGCTCAGGAACAGCGAACCCGGAGGGTCCAGTTGCATGTGGGGCTGCGTAAAGGCTCCCCTGGGGAGTTCTCTTGTACCCAAAGCCTTCCTTTAGGGGCACTTTTGGATGGGCAAAAAGGGCTCGCAACGCATTTCCTGGGGCCTGATTTTTCAGTCGTCTTCGATGCCGGCTAGGGCTATGTTTAGGGATGCTCGGAAACAGCGAACCCGGAGGGTCCAGTTGCATGTGGGGCTGCGTAAAGGCTCCCCTGGGGAGTTCTCTTGTACCCAAAGCCTTCCTTTGGGGGCACTTTTGGATGGGCGAAAAGGGCTCGCAACGCATTTCCTGGGGCCTGATTTTTCAGTCGTCTTCGATGACGGCTAGGGCTACGTTTAGGTTTGCTCAGGAACAGCGAACCCGGAGGGTCCAGTTGCATGTGGGGCTGCGTAAAGGCTCCCCTGGGGAGTTCTCTTGTACCCAAAGCCTTCCTTTGGGGCACTTTTGGATGGGCGAAAAGGGCTCGCAACGCATTTCCTGGGGCCTGATTTTTCAGTCGTCTTCGATGCCGACTAGGGCTATGTTTAGGGATGCTCGGAAACAGCGAACCCGGAGGGTCCAGTTGCATGTGGGGCTGTGTAAAGGCTCCCCTGGGGAGTTCTCTTGTACCCAAAGCCTTCCTTTGGGGGCACTTTTGGATGGTCCAAAGGGGCTCGCAACGCATTTCCTGGGGCCTGATTTTTCAGTCGTCTCCGATGACGGCTAGGGCTACGTTTAGGTTTGCTCAGGAACAGCGAACCCGGAGGGTCCAGTTGCATGTGGGGCTGCGTAAAGGCTCCCCTGGGGAGTTCTCTTGTACCCAAAGCCTTCCTTTGGGGGCACTTTTGGATGGGCGAAAAGGGCTTGCAACGCATTTCCTGGGGCCTGATTTTTCAGTCTTCTCCCATGCCGGCTAGGGATACGTTTAGGGATGCTCGGAAACAGCGAACCCGGAGGGTCCAGTTGCATGTGGGGCTGCGTAAAGGCTCCCCTGGGGAGTTCTCTTGTACTCAAAGCCTTCCTTTGGGGGCACTTTTGGATGGGCGAAAAGGGGCTCGCAACGCATTTCCTGGGGCCTGATTTTTCAGTCGTCTTCGATGACGGCTAGGGCTACGTTTAGGTTTGCTCAGGAACAGCGAACCCGGAGGGTCCAGTTGCATGTGGGGCTGCGTAAAGGCTCCCCTGGGGAGTTCTCTTGTACCCAAAGCCTTCCTTTGGGGGCACTTTTGGATGGGCGAAAAGGGCTCGCAACGCATTTCCTGGGGCCTGATTTTTCAGTCGTCTTCGATGACGGCTAGAGCTATGTTTAGGGATGCTCGGTAACAGCGAACCCGGAGGGTCCAGTTGCATGTGGGGCTGCGTAAAGGCTCCCCTGGGGAGTTCACTTGTACCCAAAGCCTTCCTTTGGGGGCACTTTTGGATGGGCGAAAAGGGCTCGCAACGCATTTCCTGGGGCCTGATTTTTCAGTCGTCTCCGATGCCGGCTAGGGCTATGTTTAGGGATGCTCGGAAACAGCGAACCCGGAGGGTCCAGTTGCATGTGGGGCTGCGTAAAGGCTCCCCTGGGGAGTTCACTTGTACCCAAAGCCTTCCTTTGGGGGCACTTTTGGATGGTCCAAAGGGGCTCGCAACGCATTTCCTGGGGCCTGATTTTTCAGTCGTCTCCGATGACGGCTAGGGCTACGTTTAGGGATGTTCGGAAACAGCGAACCCGGAGGGTCCAGTTGCATGTGGGGCTGTGTAAAGGCTCCCCTGGGGAGTTCTCTTGTACCCAAAGCCTTCCTTTGGGGGCACTTTTGGATGGTCCAAAGGGGTTCGCAACGCATTTCCTGGGGCCTGATTTTTCAGTCGTCTCCGATGACGGCTAGGGCTACGTTTAGGTTTGCTCAGGAACAGTGAACCCGGAGGGTCCAGTTGCATGTGGGGCTGCGTAAAGGCTCCCCTGGGGAGTTCTCTTGTACCCAAAGCCTTCCTTTGGGGGCACTTTTGGATGGGCGAAAAGGGCTCGCAACGCATTTCCTGAGGCCTGATTTTTCAGTCGTCTTCGATGCCGTCTCGGTCTATGTTTAGGGATGCTCGGAAAAAGCAAACCCGGAGGGTCCAGTTGCATGTGCGGCTGCGTAAAGGCTCCCCTGGGGAGTTCACTTGTACCCAAAGCCTTCCTTTGGGGGCACTTTTGGATGGGCAAAAAGGGCTCGCAACGCATTTCCTGGGGCCTGATTTTTCAGTCGTCTTCGATGCCGGCTAGGGCTATGTTTAGGGATGCTCGGAAACAGCGAACCCGGAGGGTCCAGTTGCATGTGGGGCTGCGTAAAGGCTCCCCTGGGGAGTTCTCTTGTACCCAAAGCCTTCCTTTGGGGGCACTTTTGGATGGGCGAAAAGGGCTCGCAACGCATTTCCTGGGGCCTGATTTTTCAGTCGTCTTCGATGACGGCTAGGGCTACGTTTAGGTTTGCTCAGGAACAGCGAACCCGGAGGGTCCAGTTGCATGTGGGGCTGCGTAAAGGCTCCCCTGGGGAGTTCTCTTGTACCCAAAGCCTTCCTTTGGGGCACTTTTGGATGGGCGAAAAGGGCTCGCAACGCATTTCCTGAGTCCTGATTTTTCAGTCGTCTTCGATGCCGACTAGGGCTATGTTTAGGGATGCTCGGAAACAGCGAACCCGGAGGGTCCAGTTGCATGTGGGGCTGCGTAAAGGCTCCCCTGGGGAGTTCTCTTGTACCCAAAGCCTTCCTTTGGGGGCACTTTTGGATGGGCGAAAAGGGCTCGCAACGCATTTCCTGGGGCCTGATTTTTCAGTCGTCTCCGATGCCGGCTAGGGCTATGTTTAGGGATGCTCGGAAACAGCGAACCCGGAGGGTCCAGTTGCATGTGGGGCTGCGTAAAGGCTCCCCTGGGGAGTTCACTTGTACCCAAAGCCTTCCTTTGGGGGCACTTTTGGATGGTCCAAAGGGGCTCGCAACGCATTTCCTGGGGCCTGATTTTTCAGTCGTCTCCGATGACGGCTAGGGCTACGTTTAGGTTTGCTCAGGAACAGCGAACCCGGAGGGTCCAGTTGCATGTGGGGCTGCGTAAAGGCTCCCCTGGGGAGTTCTCTTGTACCCAAAGCCTTCCTTTGGGGGCACTTTTGGATGGTCCAAAGGGGCTCGCAACGCATTTCCTGGGGCCTGATTTTTCAGTCGTCTTCGATGTCGACTAGGGCTATGTTTAGGGATGCTCGGAAACAGCGAACCCGGAGGGTCCAGTTGCATGTGGGGCTGCGTAAAGGCTCCCCTGGGGAGTTCTCTTGTACCCAAAGCCTTCCTTTGGGGGCACTTTTGGATGGGCAAAAAGGCCTCGGAACGCATTTCCTGGGGCCTGATTTTTCAGTCGTCTTCGATGCCGGCTAGGGCTATGTTTAGGGATGCTCGGAAACAGCGAACCCGGAGGGTCCAGTTGCATGTGGGGCTGCGTAAAGGCTCCCCTGGGGAGTTCTCTTGTACCCAAAGCCTTCCTTTGGGGGCACTTTTGGATGGTCCAAAGGGGCTCGCAACGCATTTCCTGGGGCCTGATTTTTCAGTCGTCTCCGATGACGGCTAGGGCTACGTTTAGGTTTGCTCAGGAACAGCGAACCCGGAGGGTCCAGTTGCATGTGGGGCTGCGTAAAGGCTCCCCTGGGGAGTTCACTTGTACCCAAAGCCTTCCTTTGGGGGCACTTTTGGATGGTCCAAAGGGGCTCGCAACGCATTTCCTGGGGCCTGATTTTTCACTCGTCTCCGTTGACGGCTAGGGCTACGTTTAGGTTTGCTCAGGAACAGCGAACCCGGAGGGTCCAGTTGCATGTGGGGCTGCGTAAAGGCTCCCCTGGGGAGTTCTCTTGTACCCAAAGCCTTCCTTTGGGGGCACTTTTGGATGGGCGAAAAGGGCTCGCAACGCATTTCCTGGGGCCTGATTTTTCAGTCGTCTCCGATGACGGCTAGGGCTACGTTTAGGTTTGCTCAGGAACAGCGAACCCGGAGGGTCCAGTTGCATGTGGGGCTGCGTAAAGGCTCCCCTGGGGAGTTCTCTTGTACCCAAAGCCTTCCTTTGGGGGCACTTTTGGATGGGCGAAAAGGGCTCGCAACGCATTTCCTGGGGCCTGATTTTTCAGTCGTCTTCGATGCCGACTAGGGCTATGTTTAGGTTTGCTCGGAAACAGCGAACCCGGAGGGTCCAGTTGCATGTGGGGCTGCGTAAAGGCTCCCCTGGGGAGTTCTCTTGTACCCAAAGCCTTCCTTTGGGGGCACTTTTCGATGGTCCAAAGGGGCTCGCAACGCATTTCCTGGGGCCTGATTTTTCAGTCGTCTCCGATGACGGCTAGGGCTACGTTTAGGTTTGCTCAGGAACAGCGAACCCGGAGGGTCCAGTTGCATGTGGGGCTGCGTAAAGGCTCCCCTGGGGAGTTCTCTTGTACCCAAAGCCTTCCTTTGGGGGCACTTTTGGATGGGCGAAAAGGGCTCGCAACGCATTTCCTGGGGCCTGATTTTTCCGTCGTCTTCGATGCTGGCTAGGGCTATGTTTGGGGTTTGCTCAGGAACAGCGAACCCGGAGGGTCCAGTTGCATGTGGGGCTGCGTAAAGGCTCCCCTGGGGAGTTCACTTGTACCCAAAGCCTTCCTTTGGGGGCACTTTTGGATGGGCGAAAAGGGCTCGCAACGCATTTCCTGGGGCCTGATTTTTCAGTCGTCTTCGATGACGGCTAGGGCTACGTTTAGGGATGCTCGGAAACAGCGAACCCGGAGGGTCCAGTTGCATGTGGGGCTGCGTAAAGGCTCCCCTGGGGAGTTCACTTGTACCCAAAGCCTTCCTTTGGGGGCACTTTTGGATGGTCCAAAGGGGCTCGCAACGCATTTCCTGGGGCCTGATTTTTCAGTCGTCTCCGATGACGGCTAGGGCTACGTTTAGGTTTGCTCAGGAACAGCGAACCCGGAGGGTCCAGTTGCATGTGGGGCTGCGTAAAGGCTCCCCTGGGGAGTTCTCTTGTACCCAAAGCCTTCCTTTGGGGGCACTTTTGGATGGGCGAAAAGGGCTCGCAACGCATTTCCTGGGGCCTGATTTTTCAGTCTTCTCCCATGCCGGCTAGGGCTACGTTTAGGGATGCTCGGAAACAGCGAACCCGGAGGGTCCAGTTGCATGTGGGGCTGCGTAAAGGCTCCCCTGGGGAGTTCTCTTGTACCCAAAGCCTTCCTTTGGGGGCACTTTTGGATAGTCCAAAGGGGCTCGCAACGCATTTCCTGGGGCCTGATTTTTCACTCATCTACGATGACGGCTAGGGCTACGTTTAGGTTTGCTCAGGAACAGCGAACCCGGAGGGTCCAGTTGCATGTGGGGCTGCGTAAAGGCTCCCCTGGGGAGTTCTCTTGTACCCAAAGCCTTCCTTTGGGGGCACTTTTGGATGGGCGAAAAGGGCTCGCAACGCATTTCCTGGGGCCTGATTTTTCAGTCGTCTCCGATGACGGCTAGGGCTACGTTTAGGTTTGCTCAGGAACAGCGAACCCGGAGGGTCCAGTTGCATGTGGGGCTGCGTAAAGGCTCCCCTGGGGAGTTCACTTGTACCCAAAGCCTTCCTTTGGGGGCACTTTTGGATGGTCCAAAGGGGCTCGCAACGCATTTCCTGGGGCCTGATTTTTCAGTCGTCTCCGATGACGGCTAGGGCTACGTTTAGGTTTGCTCAGGAACAGCGAACCCGGAGGGTCCAGTTGCATGTGGGGCTGCGTAAAGGCTCCCCTGGGGAGTTCTCTTGTACCCAAAGCCTTCCTTTGGGGGCACTTTTGGATGGTCCAAAGGGGCTCGCAACGCATTTCCTGGGGCCTGATTTTTCAGTCGTCTTCGATGTCGACTAGGGCTATGTTTAGGGATGCTCGGAAACAGCGAACCCGGAGGGTCCAGTTGCATGTGGGGCTGCGTAAAGGCTCCCCTGGGGAGTTCTCTTGTACCCAAAGCCTTCCTTTGGGGGCACTTTTGGATGGGCAAAAAGGCCTCGGAACGCATTTCCTGGGGCCTGATTTTTCAGTCGTCTTCGATGCCGGCTAGGGCTATGTTTAGGGATGCTCGGAAACAGCGAACCCGGAGGGTCCAGTTGCATGTGGGGCTGCGTAAAGGCTCCCCTGGGGAGTTCTCTTGTACCCAAAGCCTTCCTTTGGGGGCACTTTTGGATGGGCGAAAAGGGCTCGCAACGCATTTCCTGGGGCCTGATTTTTCAGTCGTCTTCGATGCCGACTAGGGCTATGTTTAGGTTTGTTCGGAAACAGCGAACCCGGAGGGTCCAGTTGCATGTGGGGCTGCGTAAAGGCTCCCCTGGGGAGTTCTCTTGTACCCAAAGCCTTCCTTTGGGGGCACTTTTCGATGGTCCAAAGGGGCTCGCAACGCATTTCCTGGGGCCTGATTTTTCAGTCGTCTCCGATGACGGCTAGGGTTACGTTTAGGTTTGCTCAGGAACAGCGAACCCGGAGGGTCCAGTTGCATGTGGGGCTGCGTAAAGGCTCCCCTGGGGAGTTCTCTTGTACCCAAAGCCTTCCTTTGGGGGCACTTTTGGATGGGCGAAAAGGGCTCGCAACGCATTTCCTGGGGCCTGATTTTTCCATCGTCTTCGATGCTGGCTAGGGCTATGTTTGGCGTTTGCTCAGGAACAGCGAACCCGGAGGGTCCAGTTGCATGTGGGGCTGCGTAAAGGCTCCCCTGGGGAGTTCACTTGTACCCAAAGCCTTCCTTTGGGGGCACTTTTGGATGGGCGAAAAGGGCTCGCAACGCATTTCCTGGGGCCTGATTTTTCCGTCGTCTTCGATGCTGGCTAGGGCTACGTTTAGGGATGCTCGGAAACAGCGAACCCGGAGGGTCCAGTTGCATGTGGGGCTGCGTAAAGGCTCCCCTGGGGAGTTCACTTGTACCCAAAGCCTTCCTTTGGGGGCACTTTTGGATGGTCCAAAGGGGCTCGCAACGCATTTCCTGGGGCCTGATTTTTCAGTCGTCTCCGATGACGGCTAGGGCTACGTTTAGGTTTGCTCAGGAACAGCGAACCCGGAGGGTCCAGTTGCATGTGGGGCTGCGTAAAGGCTCCCCTGGGGAGTTCTCTTGTACCCAAAGCCTTCCTTTGGGGGCACTTTTGGATGGGCAAAAAGGGCTCGCAACGCATTTCCTGGGGCCTGATTTTTCAGTCTTCTCCCATGCCGGCTAGGGCTACGTTTAGGGATGCTCGGAAACAGCGAACCCGGAGGGTCCAGTTGCATGTGGGGCTGCGTAAAGGCTCCCCTGGGGAGTTCTCTTGTACCCAAAGCCTTCCTTTGGGGGCACTTTTGGATAGTCCAAAGGGGCTCGCAACGCATTTCCTGGGGCCTGATTTTTCACTCGTCTCCGATGACGGCTAGGGCTACGTTTAGGTTTGCTCAGGAACAGCGAACCCGGAGGGTCCAGTTGCATGTGGGGCTGCGTAAAGGCTCCCCTGGGGAGTTCTCTTGTACCCAAAGCCTTCCTTTGGGGGCACTTTTGGATGGGCGAAAAGGGCTCGCAACGCATTTCCTGGGGCCTGATTTTTCAGTCGTCTCCGATGACGGCTAGGGCTACGTTTAGGTTTGCTCAGGAACAGCGAACCCGGAGGGTCCAGTTGCATGTGGGGCTGCGTAAAGGCTCCCCTGGGGAGTTCACTTGTACCCAAAGCCTTCCTTTGGGGGCACTTTTGGATGGTCCAAAGGGGCTCGCAACGCATTTCCTGGGGCCTGATTTTTCAGTCGTCTCCGATGACGGCTAGGGCTACGTTTAGGTTTGCTCAGGAACAGCGAACCCGGAGGGTCCAGTTGCATGTGGGGCTGCGTAAAGGCTCCCCTGGGGAGTTCTCTTGTACCCAAAGCCTTCCTTTGGGGGCACTTTTGGATGGTCCAAAGGGGCTCGCAACGCATTTCCTGGGGCCTGATTTTTCAGTCGTCTTCGATGTCGACTAGGGCTATGTTTAGGGATGCTCGGAAACAGCGAACCCGGAGGGTCCAGTTGCATGTGGGGCTGCGTAAAGGCTCCCCTGGGGAGTTCTCTTGTACCCAAAGCCTTCCTTTGGGGGCACTTTTGGATGGGCAAAAAGGCCTCGGAACGCATTTCCTGGGGCCTGATTTTTCAGTCGTCTTCGATGCCGGCTAGGGCTATGTTTAGGGATGCTCGGAAACAGCGAACCCGGAGGGTCCAGTTGCATGTGGGGCTGCGTAAAGGCTCCCCTGGGGAGTTCTCTTGTACCCAAAGCCTTCCTTTGGGGGCACTTTTGGATGGTCCAAAGGGGCTCGCAACGCATTTCCTGGGGCCTGATTTTTCAGTCGTCTCCGATGACGGCTAGGGCTACGTTTAGGTTTGCTCAGGAACAGCGAACCCGGAGGGTCCAGTTGCATGTGGGGCTGCGTAAAGGCTCCCCTGGGGAGTTCACTTGTACCCAAAGCCTTCCTTTGGGGGCACTTTTGGATGGTCCAAAGGGGCTCGCAACGCATTTCCTGGGGCCTGATTTTTCAGTCGTCTCCGATGACGGCTAGGGCTACGTTTAGGTTTGCTCAGGAACAGCGAACCCGGAGGGTCCAGTTGCATGTGGGGCTGCGTAAAGGCTCCCCTGGGGAGTTCTCTTGTACCCAAAGCCTTCCTTTGGGGGCACTTTTGGATGGGCGAAAAGGGGTTCGCAACGCATTTCCGGGGGCCTGATTTTTCACTCATCTACGATGACGGCTAGGGCTACGTTTAGGTTTGCTCAGGAACAGCGAACCCGGAGGGTCCAGTTGCATGTGGGGCTGCGTAAAGGCTCCCCTGGGGAGTTCTCTTGTACTCAAAGCCTTCCTTTGGGGGCACTTTTGGATGGGCGAAAAGGGCTCGCAACGCATTTCCTGGGGCCTGATTTTTCAGTCGTCTTCGATGTCGACTAGGGCTATGTTTAGGGATGCTCGGAAACAGCGAACCCGGAGGGTCCAGTTGCATGTGGGGCTGCGTAAAGGCTCCCCTGGGGAGTTCTCTTGTACCCAAAGCCTTCCTTTGGGGGCACTTTTGGATGGTCCAAAGGGGTTCGCAACGCATTTCCTGGGGCCTGATTTTTCACTCATCTACGATGACGGCTAGGGCTACGTTTAGGTTTGCTCAGGAACAGCGAACCCGGAGGGTCCAGTTGCATGTGGGGCTGCGTAAAGGCTCCCCTGGGGAGTTCACTTGTACCCAAAGCCTTCCTTTGGGGGCACTTTTGGATGGTCCAAAGGGGCTCGCAACGCATTTCCTGGGGCCTGATTTTTCACTCGTCTCCGTTGACGGCTAGGACTACGTTTAGGTTTGCTCAGGAACAGCGAACCCGGAGGGTCCAGTTGCATGTGGGGCTGCGTAAAGGCTCCCCTGGGGAGTTCTCTTGTACCCAAAGCCTTCCTTTGGGGGCACTTTTGGATGGGCGAAAAGGGCTCGCAACGCATTTCCTGGGGCCTGATTTTTCAGTCGTCTTCGATGCCGACTAGGGCTATGTTTAGGTTTGCTCGGAAACAGCGAACCCGGAGGGTCCAGTTGCATGTGGGGCTGCGTAAAGGCTCCCCTGGGGAGTTCTCTTGTACCCAAAGCCTTCCTTTGGGGGCACTTTTCGATGGTCCAAAGGGGCTCGCAACGCATTTCCTGGGGCCTGATTTTTCAGTCGTCTCCGATGACGGCTAGGGTTACGTTTAGGTTTGCTCAGGAACAGCGAACCCGGAGGGTCCAGTTGCATGTGGGGCTGCGTAAAGGCTCCCCTGGGGAGTTCTCTTGTACCCAAAGCCTTCCTTTGGGGGCACTTTTGGATGGGCGAAAAGGGCTCGCAACGCATTTCCTGGGGCCTGATTTTTCAGTCTTCTCCCATGCCGGCTAGGGCTACGTTTAGGGATGCTCGGAAACAGCGAACCCGGAGGGTCCAGTTGCATGTGGGGCTGCGTAAAGGCTCCCCTGGGGAGTTCTCTTGTACCCAAAGCCTTCCTTTGGGGGCACTTTTGGATAGTCCAAAGGGGCTCGCAACGCATTTCCTGGGGCCTGATTTTTCACTCGTCTCCGATGACGGCTAGGGCTACGTTTAGGTTTGCTCAGGAACAGCGAACCCGGAGGGTCCAGTTGCATGTGGGGCTGCGTAAAGGCTCCCCTGGGGAGTTCTCTTGTACCCAAAGCCTTCCTTTGGGGGCACTTTTGGATGGGCGAAAAGGGCTCGCAACGCATTTCCTGGGGCCTGATTTTTCAGTCGTCTCCGATGACGGCTAGGGCTACGTTTAGGTTTGCTCAGGAACAGCGAACCCGGAGGGTCCAGTTGCATGTGGGGCTGCGTAAAGGCTCCCATGGGGAGTTCTCTTGTACCCAAAGCCTTCCTTTGGGGGCACTTTTGGATGGTCCAAAGGGGCTCGCAACGCATTTCCTGGGGCCTGATTTTTTACTCATCTACGATGACTGCTAGGGTTACGTTTAGGTTTGCTCAGGAACAGCGAACCCGGAGGGTCCAGTTGCATGTGGGGCTGCGTAAAGGCTCCCCTGGGGAGTTCTCTTGTACCCAAAGCCTTCCTCTGGGGGCACTTTTGGATGGTCCAAAGGGGTTCGCAACGCATTTCCTGGGGCCTGATTTTTCACTCATCTACGATGACGGCTAGGGTTACGTTTAGGTTTGCTCAGGAACAGCGAACCCGGAGGGTCCAGTTGCATGTGGGGCTGCGTAAAGGCTCCCCTGGGGAGTTCTCTTGTACCCAAAGCCTTCCTTTGGGGGCACTTTTGGATGGGCGAAAAGGGCTCGCAACGCATTTCCTGAGGCCTGATTTTTCAGTCGTCTTCGATGTCGACTAGGGCTATGTTTAGGGATGCTCGGAAACAGCGAACCCGGAGGGTCCAGTTGCATGTGGGGCTGCATAAAGGCTCCCCTTGGGAGTTCTCTTGTACCCAAAGCCTTCCTTTGGGGGCACTTTTGGATGGTCCAAAGGGGCTCGCAACGCATTTCCTGGGGCCTGATTTTTCACTCGTCTCCGTTGACGGCTAGGGCTTCGTTTAGGTTTGCTCAGGAACAGCGAACCCGGAGGGTCCAGTTGCATGTGGGGCTGCGTAAAGGCTCCCCTGGGGAGTTCTCTTGTACCCAAAGCCTTCCTTTGGGGGCACTTTTGGATGGGCGAAA
>NW_027076178.1:240000-257500 GCF_963932015.1 Anas acuta | reverse complement strand
TTAGGTTTGCTCAGGAACAGCGAACCCAGAGGGTCCAGTTGCATGTGGGGCTGCGTAAAGGCTCCCCTGGGGAGTTCTCTTGTACCCAAAGCCTTCCTTTGGGGGCACTTTTGGATGGTCCAAAGGGGTTCGCAACGCATTTCCTGGGGCCTGATTTTTCAGTCTTCTCCCATGCCGGCTAGGGCTATGTTTAGGGATGCTCGGTAACAGCGAACCCGGAGGGTCCAGTTGCATGTGGGGCTGCGTAAAGGCTCCCCTGGGGAGTTCACTTGTACCCAAAGCCTTCCTTTGGGGGCACTTTTGGATGGGCAAAAAGGGCTCGCAACGCATTTCCTGGGGCCTGATTTTTCAGTCGTCTCCGTTGACGGCTAGGGCTACGTTTAGGTTTGCTCAGGAACAGCGAACCCAGAGGGTCCAGTTGCATGTGGGGCTGCGTAAAGGCTCCCCTGGGGAGTTCACTTGTACCCAAAGCCTTCCTTTGGGGGCACTTTTGGATGGGCAAAAAGGGCTCGGAACGCATTTCCTGGGGCCTGATTTTTCAGTCGTCTTCGATGCCGGCTAGGGCTATGTTTAGGGATGCTCGGAAACAGCGAACCCGGAGGGTCCAGTTGCATGTGGGGCTGCGTAAAGGCTCCCCTGGGGAGTTCTCTTGTACCCAAAGCCTTCCTTTGGGGGCACTTTTGGATGGTCCAAAGGGGTACGCAACGCATTTCCTGGGGCCTGATTTTTCAGTCGTCTTCGATGACGGCTAGGGCTACGTTTAGGTTTGCTCAGGAACAGCGAACCCGGAGGGTCCAGTTGCATGTGGGGCTGCGTAAAGGCTCCCCTGGGGAGTTCTCTTGTACCCAAAGCCTTCCTTTGGGGCACTTTTGGATGGTCCAAAGGGGCTCGCAACGCATTTCCTGGGGCCTGATTTTTCAGTCGTCTCCGTTGACGGCTAGGGCTACGTTTAGGTTTGCTCAGGAACAGCGAACCCGGAGGGTCCAGTTGCATGTGGGGCTGCGTAAAGGCTCCCCTGGGGAGTTCTCTTCTACCCAAAGCCTTCCTTTGGGGGCACTTTTGGATGGTCCAAAGGGGTTCGCAACGCATTTCCTGGGGCCTGATTTTTCACTCATCTACGATGACGGCTAGGGCTACGTTTAGGTTTGCTCAGGAACAGCGAACCCGGAGGGTCCAGTTGCATGTGGGGCTGCGTAAAGGCTCCCCTGGGGAGTTCACTTGTACCCAAAGCCTTCCTTTGGGGGCACTTTTGGATGGTCCAAAGGGGCTCGCAACGCATTTCCTGGGGCCTGATTTTTCAGTCGTCTCCGATGACGGCTAGGGCTACGTTTAGGTTTGCTCAGGAACAGCGAACCCAGAGGGTCCAGTTGCATGTGGGGCTGCGTAAAGGCTCCCCTGGGGAGTTCTCTTGTACCCAAAGCCTTCCTTTGGGGGCACTTTTGGATGGTCCAAAGGGGTTCGCAACGCATTTCCTGGGGCCTGATTTTTCAGTCTTCTCCCATGCCGGCTAGGGCTATGTTTAGGGATGCTCGGTAACAGCGAACCCGGAGGGTCCAGTTGCATGTGGGGCTGCGTAAAGGCTCCCCTGGGGAGTTCACTTGTACCCAAAGCCTTCCTTTGGGGGCACTTTTGGATGGGCAAAAAGGGCTCGCAACGCATTTCCTGGGGCCTGATTTTTCAGTCTTCTCCCATGCCGGCTAGTGCTATGTTTAGGGATGCTCGGAAACAGCGAACCCGGAGGGTCCAGTTGCATGTGGGGCTGCGTAAAGGCTCCCCTGGGGAGTTCACTTGTACCCAAAGCCTTCCTTTGGGGGCACTTTTGGATGGTCCAAAGGGGCTCGCAACGCATTTCCTGGGGCCTGATTTTTCAGTCGTCTCCGATGACGGCTAGGGCTACGTTTAGGTTTGCTCAGGAACAGCGAACCCGGAGGGTCCAGTTGCATGTGGGGCTGCGTAAAGGCTCCCCTGGGGAGTTCTCTTGTACCCAAAGCCTTCCTTTGGGGGCACTTTTGGATGGGCGAAAAGGGCTCGCAACGCATTTCCTGGGGCCTGATTTTTCAGTCGTCTTCGATGCCGGCTAGGGCTATGTTTAGGGATGCTCGGAAAAAGCGAACCCGGAGGGTCCAGTTGCATGTGGGGCTGCGTAAAGGCTCCCCTGGGGAGTTCTCTTGTACCCAAAGCCTTCCTTTGGGGGCACTTTTGGATGGGCAAAAAGGGCTCGGAACGCATTTCCTGGGGCCTGATTTTTCAGTCGTCTCCGTTGACGGCTAGGGCTACGTTTAGGTTTGCTCAGGAACAGCGAACCCGGAGGGTCCAGTTGCATGTGGGGCTGCGTAAAGGCTCCCCTGGGGAGTTCTCTTGTACCCAAAGCCTTCCTTTGGGGGCACTTTTGGATGGGCAAAAAGGGCTCGCAACGCATTTCCTGGGGCCTGATTTTTCAGTCGTCTCCGATGACGGCTAGGGCTACGTTTAGGTAAGCTCGGAAACAGCGAACCCAGAGGGTCCAGTTGCATGTGGGGCTGCGTAAAGGCTCCCCTGGGGAGTTCACTTGTACCCAAAGCCTTCCTTTGGGGGCACTTTTGGATGGTCCAAAGGGGCTCGCAACGCATTTCCTGGGGCCTGATTTTTCAGTCGTCTCCGATGACGGCTAGGGCTACGTTTAGGTTTGCTCAGGAACAGCGAACCCGGAGGGTCCAGTTGCATGTGGGGCTGCGTAAAGGCTCCCCTGGGGAGTTCTCTTCTACCCAAAGCCTTCCTTTGGGGGCACTTTTGGATGGTCCAAAGGGGTTCGCAACGCATTTCCTGGGGCCTGATTTTTCACTCATCTACGATGACGGCTAGGGCTACGTTTAGGTTTGCTCAGGAACAGCGAACCCGGAGGGTCCAGTTGCATGTGGGGCTGCGTAAAGGCTCCCCTGGGGAGTTCACTTGTACTCAAAGCCTTCCTTTGGGGGCACTTTTGGATGGTCCAAAGGGGCTCGCAACGCATTTCCTGGGGCCTGATTTTTCAGTCGTCTCCGATGCCGGCTAGGGCTACGTTTAGGTTTGCTCAGGAACAGCGAACCCGGAGGGTCCAGTTGCATGTGGGGCTGCGTAAAGGCTCCCCTGGGGAGTTCTCTTGTACCCAAAGCCTTCCTTTGGGGGCACTTTTGGATGGTCCAAAGGGGTTCGCAACGCATTTCCGGGGGCCTGATTTTTCACTCATCTACGATGACGGCTAGGGCTACGTTTAGGTTTGCTCAGGAACAGCGAACCCGGAGGGTCCAGTTGCATGTGGGGCTGCGTAAAGGCTCCCCTGGGGAGTTCTCTTGTACCCAAAGCCTTCCTTTGGGGGCACTTTTGGATGGGCGAAAAGGGCTCGCAACTCATTTCCTGGGGCCTGATTTTTCAGTCGTCTCCGATGACGGCTAGGGCTACGTTTAGGTTTGCTCAGGAACAGCGAACCCGGAGGGTCCAGTTGCATGTGGGGCTGCGTAAAGGCTCCCCTGGGGAGTTCTCTTGTACCCAAAGCCTTCCTTTGGGGGCACTTTTGGATGGGCGAAAAGGGCTCGCAACGCATTTCCTGGGGCCTGATTTTTCAGTCTTCTCCCATGCCGGCTAGGGCTACGTTTAGGGATGCTCGGAAACAGCGAACCCGGAGGGTCCAGTTGCATGTGGGGCTGCGTAAAGGCTCCCCTGGGGAGTTCTCTTGTACCCAAAGCCTTCCTTTGGGGGCACTTTTGGATAGTCCAAAGGGGCTCGCAACGCATTTCCTGGGGCCTGATTTTTCACTCGTCTCCGATGACGGCTAGGGCTACGTTTAGGTTTGCTCAGGAACAGCGAACCCGGAGGGTCCAGTTGCATGTGGGGCTGCGTAAAGGCTCCCCTGGGGAGTTCTCTTGTACCCAAAGCCTTCCTTTGGGGGCACTTTTGGATGGTCCAAAGGGGCTCGCAACGCATTTCCTGGGGCCTGATTTTTCAGTCGTCTTCGATGTCGACTAGGGCTATGTTTAGGGATGCTCGGAAACAGCGAACCCGGAGGGTCCAGTTGCATGTGGGGCTGCGTAAAGGCTCCCCTGGGGAGTTCTCTTGTACCCAAAGCCTTCCTTTGGGGGCACTTTTGGATGGGCAAAAAGGCCTCGGAACGCATTTCCTGGGGCCTGATTTTTCAGTCGTCTTCGATGCCGGCTAGGGCTATATTTAGGGATGCTCGGAAACAGCGAACCCGGAGGGTCCAGTTGCATGTGGGGCTGCGTAAAGGCTCCCCTGGGGAGTTCTCTTGTACCCAAAGCCTTCCTTTGGGGGCACTTTTGGATGGTCCAAAGGGGCTCGCAACGCATTTCCTGGGGCCTGATTTTTCAGTCGTCTCCGATGACGGCTAGGGCTACGTTTAGGTTTGCTCAGGAACAGCGAACCCGGAGGGTCCAGTTGCATGTGGGGCTGCGTAAAGGCTCCCCTGGGGAGTTCACTTGTACCCAAAGCCTTCCTTTGGGGGCACTTTTGGATGGTCCAAAGGGGCTCGCAACGCATTTCCTGGGGCCTGATTTTTCAGTCGTCTCCGATGACGGCTAGGGCTACGTTTAGGTTTGCTCAGGAACAGCGAACCCGGAGGGTCCAGTTGCATGTGGGGCTGCGTAAAGGCTCCCCTGGGGAGTTCTCTTGTACCCAAAGCCTTCCTTTGGGGGCACTTTTGGATGGGCGAAAAGGGGTTCGCAACGCATTTCCGGGGGCCTGATTTTTCACTCATCTACGATGACGGCTAGGGCTACGTTTAGGTTTGCTCAGGAACAGCGAACCCGGAGGGTCCAGTTGCATGTGGGGCTGCGTAAAGGCTCCCCTGGGGAGTTCTCTTGTACTCAAAGCCTTCCTTTGGGGGCACTTTTGGATGGGCGAAAAGGGCTCGCAACGCATTTCCTGGGGCCTGATTTTTCAGTCGTCTTCGATGTCGACTAGGGCTATGTTTAGGGATGCTCGGAAACAGCGAACCCGGAGGGTCCAGTTGCATGTGGGGCTGCGTAAAGGCTCCCCTGGGGAGTTCTCTTGTACCCAAAGCCTTCCTTTGGGGGCACTTTTGGATGGGCGAAAAGGGCTCGCAACGCATTTCCTGGGGCCTGATTTTTCAGTCTTCTCCCATGCCGGCTAGGGCTACGTTTAGGGATGCTCGGAAACAGCGAACCCGGAGGGTCCAGTTGCATGTGGGGCTGCGTAAAGGCTCCCCTGGGGAGTTCTCTTGTACCCAAAGCCTTCCTTTGGGGGCACTTTTGGATAGTCCAAAGGGGCTCGCAACGCATTTCCTGGGGCCTGATTTTTCAGTCGTCTCCGATGACGGCTAGGGCTACGTTTAGGTTTGCTCAGGAACAGCGAACCCGGAGGGTCCAGTTGCATGTGGGGCTGCGTAAAGGCTCCCCTGGGGAGTTCTCTTGTACCCAAAGCCTTCCTTTGGGGGCACTTTTGGATGGGCGAAAAGGGCTCGCAACGCATTTCCTGGGGCCTGATTTTTCAGTCGTCTCCGATGACGGCTAGGGCTACGTTTAGGTTTGCTCAGGAACAGCGAACCCGGAGGGTCCAGTTGCATGTGGGGCTGCGTAAAGGCTCCCCTGGGGAGTTCACTTGTACCCAAAGCCTTCCTTTGGGGGCACTTTTGGATGGTCCAAAGGGGCTCGCAACGCATTTCCTGGGGCCTGATTTTTCAGTCGTCTCCGATGACGGCTAGGGCTACGTTTAGGTTTGCTCAGGAACAGCGAACCCGGAGGGTCCAGTTGCATGTGGGGCTGCGTAAAGGCTCCCCTGGGGAGTTCTCTTGTACCCAAAGCCTTCCTTTGGGGGCACTTTTGGATGGTCCAAAGGGGCTCGCAACGCATTTCCTGGGGCCTGATTTTTCAGTCGTCTTCGATGTCGACTAGGGCTATGTTTAGGGATGCTCGGAAACAGCGAACCCGGAGGGTCCAGTTGCATGTGGGGCTGCGTAAAGGCTCCCCTGGGGAGTTCACTTGTACCCAAAGCCTTCCTTTGGGGGCACTTTTGGATGGTCCAAAGGGGCTCGCAACGCATTTCCTGGGGCCTGATTTTTCAGTCGTCTCCGATGACGGCTAGGGCTACGTTTAGGGATGTTCGGAAACAGCGAACCCGGAGGGTCCAGTTGCATGTGGGGCTGTGTAAAGGCTCCCCTGGGGAGTTCTCTTGTACCCAAAGCCTTCCTTTGGGGGCACTTTTGGATGGTCCAAAGGGGCTCGCAACGCATTTCCTGGGGCCTGATTTTTCAGTCGTCTCCGATGACGGCTAGGGCTACGTTTAGGTTTGCTCAGGAACAGTGAACCCGGAGGGTCCAGTTGCATGTGGGGCTGCGTAAAGGCTCCCCTGGGGAGTTCTCTTGTACCCAAAGCCTTCCTTTGGGGGCACTTTTGGATGGGCGAAAAGGGCTCGCAACGCATTTCCTGAGGCCTGATTTTTCAGTCGTCTTCGATGCCGTCTCGGTCTATGTTTAGGGATGCTCGGAAAAAGCAAACCCGGAGGGTCCAGTTGCATGTGCGGCTGCGTAAAGGCTCCCCTGGGGAGTTCACTTGTACCCAAAGCCTTCCTTTGGGGGCACTTTTGGATGGGCAAAAAGGGCTCGCAACGCATTTCCTGGGGCCTGATTTTTCAGTCGTCTTCGATGCCGGCTAGGGCTATGTTTAGGGATGCTCGGAAACAGCGAACCCGGAGGGTCCAGTTGCATGTGGGGCTGCGTAAAGGCTCCCCTGGGGAGTTCTCTTGTACCCAAAGCCTTCCTTTGGGGGCACTTTTGGATGGTCCAAAGGGGCTCGCAACGCATTTCCTGGGGCCTGATTTTTCAGTCGTCTCCGATGACGGCTAGGGCTACGTTTAGGTTTGCTCAGGAACAGCGAACCCGGAGGGTCCAGTTGCATGTGGGGCTGCGTAAAGGCTCCCCTGGGGAGTTCTCTTGTACCCAAAGCCTTCCTTTGGGGCACTTTTGGATGGGCGAAAAGGGCTCGCAACGCATTTCCTGAGGCCTGATTTTTCAGTCGTCTTCGATGCCGACTAGGGCTATGTTTAGGGATGCTCGGAAACAGCGAACCCGGAGGGTCCAGTTGCATGTGGGGCTGCGTAAAGGCTCCCCTGGGGAGTTCTCTTGTACCCAAAGCCTTCCTTTGGGGGCACTTTTGGATGGGCGAAAAGGGCTCGCAACGCATTTCCTGGGGCCTGATTTTTCAGTCGTCTCCGATGCCGGCTAGGGCTATGTTTAGGGATGCTCGGAAACAGCGAACCCGGAGGGTCCAGTTGCATGTGGGGCTGCGTAAAGGCTCCCCTGGGGAGTTCACTTGTACCCAAAGCCTTCCTTTGGGGGCACTTTTGGATGGTCCAAAGGGGCTCGCAACGCATTTCCTGGGGCCTGATTTTTCAGTCGTCTCCGATGACGGCTAGGGCTACGTTTAGGTTTGCTCAGGAACAGCGAACCCGGAGGGTCCAGTTGCATGTGGGGCTGCGTAAAGGCTCCCCTGGGGAGTTCTCTTGTACCCAAAGCCTTCCTTTGGGGGCACTTTTGGATGGTCCAAAGGGGCTCGCAACGCATTTCCTGGGGCCTGATTTTTCAGTCGTCTTCGATGTCGACTAGGGCTATGTTTAGGGATGCTCGGAAACAGCGAACCCGGAGGGTCCAGTTGCATGTGGGGCTGCGTAAAGGCTCCCCTGGGGAGTTCTCTTGTACCCAAAGCCTTCCTTTGGGGGCACTTTTGGATGGGCAAAAAGGGCTCGGAACGCATTTCCTGGGGCCTGATTTTTCAGTCGTCTTCGATGCCGGCTAGGGCTATGTTTAGGGATGCTCGGAAACAGCGAACCCGGAGGGTCCAGTTGCATGTGGGGCTGCGTAAAGGCTCCCCTGGGGAGTTCTCTTGTACCCAAAGCCTTCCTTTGGGGGCACTTTTGGATGGTCCAAAGGGGCTCGCAACGCATTTCCTGGGGCCTGATTTTTCAGTCGTCTCCGATGACGGCTAGGGCTACGTTTAGGTTTGCTCAGGAACAGCGAACCCGGAGGGTCCAGTTGCATGTGGGGCTGCGTAAAGGCTCCCCTGGGGAGTTCACTTGTACCCAAAGCCTTCCTTTGGGGGCACTTTTGGATGGTCCAAAGGGGCTCGCAACGCATTTCCTGGGGCCTGATTTTTCAGTCGTCTCCGATGACGGCTAGGGCTACGTTTAGGTTTGCTCAGGAACAGCGAACCCGGAGGGTCCAGTTGCATGTGGGGCTGCGTAAAGGCTCCCCTGGGGAGTTCTCTTGTACCCAAAGCCTTCCTTTGGGGGCACTTTTGGATGGGCGAAAAGGGGTTCGCAACGCATTTCCGGGGGCCTGATTTTTCACTCATCTACGATGACGGCTAGGGCTACGTTTAGGTTTGCTCAGGAACAGCGAACCCGGAGGGTCCAGTTGCATGTGGGGCTGCGTAAAGGCTCCCCTGGGGAGTTCTCTTGTACCCAAAGCCTTCCTTTGGGGGCACTTTTGGATGGGCGAAAAGGGCTCGCAACGCATTTCCTGGGGCCTGATTTTTCAGTCGTCTTCGATGTCGACTAGGGCTATGTTTAGGGATGCTCGGAAACAGCGAACCCGGAGGGTCCAGTTGCATGTGGGGCTGCGTAAAGGCTCCCCTGGGGAGTTCTCTTGTACCCAAAGCCTTCCTTTGGGGGCACTTTTGGATGGTCCAAAGGGGTTCGCAACGCATTTCCTGGGGCCTGATTTTTCACTCATCTACGATGACGGCTAGGGCTACGTTTAGGTTTGCTCAGGAACAGCGAACCCGGAGGGTCCAGTTGCATGTGGGGCTGCGTAAAGGCTCCCCTGGGGAGTTCACTTGTACCCAAAGCCTTCCTTTGGGGGCACTTTTGGATGGTCCAAAGGGGCTCGCAACGCATTTCCTGGGGCCTGATTTTTCACTCGTCTCCGTTGACGGCTAGGGCTACGTTTAGGTTTGCTCAGGAACAGCGAACCCGGAGGGTCCAGTTGCATGTGGGGCTGCGTAAAGGCTCCCCTGGGGAGTTCTCTTGTACCCAAAGCCTTCCTTTGGGGGCACTTTTGGATGGTCCAAAGGGGCTCGCAACGCATTTCCTGGGGCCTGATTTTTCAGTCGTCTCCGATGACGGCTAGGGCTACGTTTAGGTTTGCTCAGGAACAGCGAACCCGGAGGGTCCAGTTGCATGTGGGGCTGCGTAAAGGCTCCCCTGGGGAGTTCTCTTGTACCCAAAGCCTTCCTTTGGGGGCACTTTTGGATGGTCCAAAGGGGCTCGCAACGCATTTCCTGGGGCCTGATTTTTCAGTCGTCTTCGATGCCGACTAGGGCTATGTTTAGGTTTGCTCGGAAACAGCGAACCCGGAGGGTCCAGTTGCATGTGGGGCTGCGTAAAGGCTCCCCTGGGGAGTTCTCTTGTACCCAAAGCCTTCCTTTGGGGGCACTTTTCGATGGTCCAAAGGGGCTCGCAACGCATTTCCTGGGGCCTGATTTTTCAGTCGTCTCCGATGACGGCTAGGGTTACGTTTAGGTTTGCTCAGGAACAGCGAACCCGGAGGGTCCAGTTGCATGTGGGGCTGCGTAAAGGCTCCCCTGGGGAGTTCTCTTGTACCCAAAGCCTTCCTTTGGGGGCACTTTTGGATGGGCGAAAAGGGCTCGCAACGCATTTCCTGGGGCCTGATTTTTCCGTCGTCTTCGATGCTGGCTAGGGCTATGTTTGGGGTTTGCTCAGGAACAGCGAACCCGGAGGGTCCAGTTGCATGTGGGGCTGCGTAAAGGCTCCCCTGGGGAGTTCACTTGTACCCAAAGCCTTCCTTTGGGGGCACTTTTGGATGGGCGAAAAGGGCTCGCAACGCATTTCCTGGGGCCTGATTTTTCAGTCGTCTTCGATGACGGCTAGGGCTACGTTTAGGGATGCTCGGAAACAGCGAACCCGGAGGGTCCAGTTGCATGTGGGGCTGCGTAAAGGCTCCCCTGGGGAGTTCACTTGTACCCAAAGCCTTCCTTTGGGGGCACTTTTGGATGGTCCAAAGGGGCTCGCAACGCATTTCCTGGGGCCTGATTTTTCAGTCGTCTCCGATGACGGCTAGGGCTACGTTTAGGTTTGCTCAGGAACAGCGAACCCGGAGGGTCCAGTTGCATGTGGGGCTGCGTAAAGGCTCCCCTGGGGAGTTCTCTTGTACCCAAAGCCTTCCTTTGGGGGCACTTTTGGATGGGCGAAAAGGGCTCGCAACGCATTTCCTGGGGCCTGATTTTTCAGTCTTCTCCCATGCCGGCTAGGGCTACGTTTAGGGATGCTCGGAAACAGCGAACCCGGAGGGTCCAGTTGCATGTGGGGCTGCGTAAAGGCTCCCCTGGGGAGTTCTCTTGTACCCAAAGCCTTCCTTTGGGGGCACTTTTGGATAGTCCAAAGGGGCTCGCAACGCATTTCCTGGGGCCTGATTTTTCACTCGTCTCCGATGACGGCTAGGGCTACGTTTAGGTTTGCTCAGGAACAGCGAACCCGGAGGGTCCAGTTGCATGTGGGGCTGCGTAAAGGCTCCCCTGGGGAGTTCTCTTGTACCCAAAGCCTTCCTTTGGGGGCACTTTTGGATGGGCGAAAAGGGCTCGCAACGCATTTCCTGGGGCCTGATTTTTCAGTCGTCTCCGATGACGGCTAGGGCTACGTTTAGGTTTGCTCAGGAACAGCGAACCCGGAGGGTCCAGTTGCATGTGGGGCTGCGTAAAGGCTCCCCTGGGGAGTTCACTTGTACCCAAAGCCTTCCTTTGGGGGCACTTTTGGATGGTCCAAAGGGGCTCGCAACGCATTTCCTGGGGCCTGATTTTTCAGTCGTCTCCGATGACGGCTAGGGCTACGTTTAGGTTTGCTCAGGAACAGCGAACCCGGAGGGTCCAGTTGCATGTGGGGCTGCGTAAAGGCTCCCCTGGGGAGTTCTCTTGTACCCAAAGCCTTCCTTTGGGGGCACTTTTGGATGGTCCAAAGGGGCTCGCAACGCATTTCCTGGGGCCTGATTTTTCAGTCGTCTTCGATGTCGACTAGGGCTATGTTTAGGGATGCTCGGAAACAGCGAACCCGGAGGGTCCAGTTGCATGTGGGGCTGCGTAAAGGCTCCCCTGGGGAGTTCTCTTGTACCCAAAGCCTTCCTTTGGGGGCACTTTTGGATGGGCAAAAAGGCCTCGGAACGCATTTCCTGGGGCCTGATTTTTCAGTCGTCTTCGATGCCGGCTAGGGCTATGTTTAGGGATGCTCGGAAACAGCGAACCCGGAGGGTCCAGTTGCATGTGGGGCTGCGTAAAGGCTCCCCTGGGGAGTTCTCTTGTACCCAAAGCCTTCCTTTGGGGGCACTTTTGGATGGTCCAAAGGGGCTCGCAACGCATTTCCTGGGGCCTGATTTTTCAGTCGTCTCCGATGACGGCTAGGGCTACGTTTAGGTTTGCTCAGGAACAGCGAACCCGGAGGGTCCAGTTGCATGTGGGGCTGCGTAAAGGCTCCCCTGGGGAGTTCACTTGTACCCAAAGCCTTCCTTTGGGGGCACTTTTGGATGGTCCAAAGGGGCTCACAACGCATTTCCTGGGGCCTGATTTTTCAGTCGTCTCCGATGACGGCTAGGGCTACGTTTAGGTTTGCTCAGGAACAGCGAACCCGGAGGGTCCAGTTGCATGTGGGGCTGCGTAAAGGCTCCCCTGGGGAGTTCTCTTGTACCCAAAGCCTTCCTTTGGGGGCACTTTTGGATGGGCGAAAAGGGCTCGCAACGCATTTCCTGGGGCCTGATTTTTCAGTCGTCTTCGATGACGGCTAGGGCTACGTTTAGGTTTGCTCAGGAACAGCGAACCCGGAGGGTCCAGTTGCATGTGGGGCTGCGTAAAGGCTCCCCTGGGGAGTTCTCTTGTACCCAAAGCCTTCCTTTGGGGGCACTTTTGGATGGGCGAAAAGGGCTCGCAACGCATTTCCTGGGGCCTGATTTTTCAGTCGTCTTCGATGCCGACTAGGGCTATGTTTAGGTTTGCTCGGAAACAGCGAACCCGGAGGGTCCAGTTGCATGTGGGGCTGCGTAAAGGCTCCCCTGGGGAGTTCTCTTGTACCCAAAGCCTTCCTTTGGGGGCACTTTTGGATGGTCCAAAGGGGCTCGCAACGCATTTCCTGGGGCCTGATTTTTCAGTCGTCTCCGATGACGGCTAGGGTTACGTTTAGGTTTGCTCAGGAACAGCGAACCCGGAGGGTCCAGTTGCATGTGGGGCTGCGTAAAGGCTCCCCTGGGGAGTTCTCTTGTACCCAAAGCCTTCCTTTGGGGGCACTTTTGGATGGGCGAAAAGGGCTCGGAACGCATTTCCTGGGGCCTGATTTTTCCGTCGTCTTCGATGCTGGCTAGGGCTATGTTTGGGGTTTGCTCAGGAACAGCGAACCCGGAGGGTCCAGTTGCATGTGGGGCTGCGTAAAGGCTCCCCTGGGGAGTTCACTTGTACCCAAAGCCTTCCTTTGGGGGCACTTTTGGATGGGCGAAAAGGGCTCGCAACGCATTTCCTGGGGCCTGATTTTTCAGTCGTCTTCGATGACGGCTAGGGCTATGTTTAGGGATGCTCGGAAACAGCGAACCCGGAGGGTCCAGTTGCATGTGGGGCTGCGTAAAGGCTCCCCTGGGGAGTTCACTTGTACCCAAAGCCTTCCTTTGGGGGCACTTTTGGATGGTCCAAAGGGGCTCGCAACGCATTTCCTGGGGCCTGATTTTTCACTCGTCTCCGATGACGGCTAGGGCTACGTTTAGGTTTGCTCAGGAACAGCGAACCCGGAGGGTCCAGTTGCATGTGGGGCTGCGTAAAGGCTCCCCTGGGGAGTTCTCTTGTACCCAAAGCCTTCCTTTGGGGGCACTTTTGGATGGGCGAAAAGGGCTCGCAACGCATTTCCTGGGGCCTGATTTTTCAGTCTTCTCCCATGCCGGCTAGGGCTACGTTTAGGGATGCTCGGAAACAGCGAACCCGGAGGGTCCAGTTGCATGTGGGGCTGCGTAAAGGCTCCCCTGGGGAGTTCTCTTGTACCCAAAGCCTTCCTTTGGGGGCACTTTTGGATAGTCCAAAGGGGCTCGCAACGCATTTCCTGGGGCCTGATTTTTCACTCGTCTCCGATGACGGCTAGGGCTACGTTTAGGTTTGCTCAGGAACAGCGAACCCGGAGGGTCCAGTTGCATGTGGGGCTGCGTAAAGGCTCCCCTGGGGAGTTCTCTTGTACCCAAAGCCTTCCTTTGGGGGCACTTTTGGATGGGCGAAAAGGGCTCGCAACGCATTTCCTGGGGCCTGATTTTTCAGTCTTCTCCCATGCCGGCTAGGGCTACGTTTAGGGATGCTCGGAAACAGCGAACCCGGAGGGTCCAGTTGCATGTGGGGCTGCGTAAAGGCTCCCCTGGGGAGTTCTCTTGTACCCAAAGCCTTCCTTTGGGGGCACTTTTGGATAGTCCAAAGGGGCTCGCAACGCATTTCCTGGGGCCTGATTTTTCAGTCGTCTCCGATGACGGCTAGGGCTACGTTTAGGTTTGCTCAGGAACAGCGAACCCGGAGGGTCCAGTTGCATGTGGGGCTGCGTAAAGGCTCCCCTGGGGAGTTCTCTTGTACCCAAAGCCTTCCTTTGGGGGCACTTTTGGATGGGCGAAAAGGGCTCGCAACGCATTTCCTGGGGCCTGATTTTTCAGTCGTCTCCGATGACGGCTAGGGCTACGTTTAGGTTTGCTCAGGAACAGCGAACCCGGAGGGTCCAGTTGCATGTGGGGCTGCGTAAAGGCTCCCCTGGGGAGTTCACTTGTACCCAAAGCCTTCCTTTGGGGGCACTTTTGGATGGTCCAAAGGGGCTCGCAACGCATTTCCTGGGGCCTGATTTTTCAGTCGTCTCCGATGACGGCTAGGGCTACGTTTAGGTTTGCTCAGGAACAGCGAACCCGGAGGGTCCAGTTGCATGTGGGGCTGCGTAAAGGCTCCCCTGGGGAGTTCTCTTGTACCCAAAGCCTTCCTTTGGGGGCACTTTTGGATGGTCCAAAGGGGCTCGCAACGCATTTCCTGGGGCCTGATTTTTCAGTCGTCTTCGATGTCGACTAGGGCTATGTTTAGGGATGCTCGGAAACAGCGAACCCGGAGGGTCCAGTTGCATGTGGGGCTGCGTAAAGGCTCCCCTGGGGAGTTCTCTTGTACCCAAAGCCTTCCTTTGGGGGCACTTTTGGATGGGCAAAAAGGCCTCGGAACGCATTTCCTGGGGCCTGATTTTTCAGTCGTCTTCGATGCCGGCTAGGGCTATGTTTAGGGATGCTCGGAAACAGCGAACCCGGAGGGTCCAGTTGCATGTGGGGCTGCGTAAAGGCTCCCCTGGGGAGTTCTCTTGTACCCAAAGCCTTCCTTTGGGGGCACTTTTGGATGGTCCAAAGGGGCTCGCAACGCATTTCCTGGGGCCTGATTTTTCAGTCGTCTCCGATGACGGCTAGGGCTACGTTTAGGTTTGCTCAGGAACAGCGAACCCGGAGGGTCCAGTTGCATGTGGGGCTGCGTAAAGGCTCCCCTGGGGAGTTCACTTGTACCCAAAGCCTTCCTTTGGGGGCACTTTTGGATGGTCCAAAGGGGCTCGCAACGCATTTCCTGGGGCCTGATTTTTCAGTCGTCTCCGATGACGGCTAGGGCTACGTTTAGGTTTGCTCAGGAACAGCGAACCCGGAGGGTCCAGTTGCATGTGGGGCTGCGTAAAGGCTCCCCTGGGGAGTTCTCTTGTACCCAAAGCCTTCCTTTGGGGGCACTTTTGGATGGTCCAAAGGGGCTCGCAACGCATTTCCTGGGGCCTGATTTTTCAGTCGTCTCCGATGACGGCTAGGGCTACGTTTAGGTTTGCTCAGGAACAGCGAACCCGGAGGGTCCAGTTGCATGTGGGGCTGCGTAAAGGCTCCCCTGGGGAGTTCTCTTGTACCCAAAGCCTTCCTTTGGGGGCACTTTTGGATGGGCGAAAAGGGCTCGCAACGCATTTCCTGGGGCCTGATTTTTCAGTCGTCTTCGATGCCGACTAGGGCTATGTTTAGGTTTGCTCGGAAACAGCGAACCCGGAGGGTCCAGTTGCATGTGGGGCTGCGTAAAGGCTCCCCTGGGGAGTTCTCTTGTACCCAAAGCCTTCCTTTGGGGGCACTTTTCGATGGTCCAAAGGGGCTCGCAACGCATTTCCTGGGGCCTGATTTTTCAGTCGTCTCCGATGACGGCTAGGGTTACGTTTAGGTTTGCTCAGGAACAGCGAACCCGGAGGGTCCAGTTGCATGTGGGGCTGCGTAAAGGCTCCCCTGGGGAGTTCTCTTGTACCCAAAGCCTTCCTTTGGGGGCACTTTTGGATGGGCGAAAAGGGCTCGGAACGCATTTCCTGGGGCCTGATTTTTCCGTCGTCTTCGATGCTGGCTAGGGCTATGTTTGGGGTTTGCTCAGGAACAGCGAACCCGGAGGGTCCAGTTGCATGTGGGGCTGCGTAAAGGCTCCCCTGGGGAGTTCACTTGTACCCAAAGCCTTCCTTTGGGGGCACTTTTGGATGGGCGAAAAGGGCTCGCAACGCATTTCCTGGGGCCTGATTTTTCAGTCGTCTTCGATGACGGCTAGGGCTATGTTTAGGGATGCTCGGAAACAGCGAACCCGGAGGGTCCAGTTGCATGTGGGGCTGCGTAAAGGCTCCCCTGGGGAGTTCACTTGTACCCAAAGCCTTCCTTTGGGGGCACTTTTGGATGGTCCAAAGGGGCTCGCAACGCATTTCCTGGGGCCTGATTTTTCAGTCGTCTCCGATGACGGCTAGGGCTACGTTTAGGTTTGCTCAGGAACAGCGAACCCGGAGGGTCCAGTTGCATGTGGGGCTGCGTAAAGGCTCCCCTGGGGAGTTCACTTGTACCCAAAGCCTTCCTTTGGGGGCACTTTTGGATGGTCCAAAGGGGCTCGCAACGCATTTCCTGGGGCCTGATTTTTCAGTCGTCTCCGATGACGGCTAGGGCTACGTTTAGGTTTGCTCAGGAACAGCGAACCCGGAGGGTCCAGTTGCATGTGGGGCTGCGTAAAGGCTCCCCTGGGGAGTTCTCTTGTACCCAAAGCCTTCCTTTGGGGGCACTTTTGGATGGTCCAAAGGGGCTCGCAACGCATTTCCTGGGGCCTGATTTTTCAGTCGTCTTCGATGTCGACTAGGGCTATGTTTAGGGATGCTCGGAAACAGCGAACCCGGAGGGTCCAGTTGCATGTGGGGCTGCGTAAAGGCTCCCCTGGGGAGTTCTCTTGTACCCAAAGCCTTCCTTTGGGGGCACTTTTGGATGGGCGAAAAGGGCTCGCAACGCATTTCCTGGGGCCTGATTTTTCAGTCTTCTCCCATGCCGGCTAGGGCTACGTTTAGGGATGCTCGGAAACAGCGAACCCGGAGGGTCCAGTTGCATGTGGGGCTGCGTAAAGGCTCCCCTGGGGAGTTCTCTTGTACCCAAAGCCTTCCTTTGGGGGCACTTTTGGATAGTCCAAAGGGGCTCGCAACGCATTTCCTGGGGCCTGATTTTTCACTCGTCTCCGATGACGGCTAGGGCTACGTTTAGGTTTGCTCAGGAACAGCGAACCCGGAGGGTCCAGTTGCATGTGGGGCTGCGTAAAGGCTCCCCTGGGGAGTTCTCTTGTACCCAAAGCCTTCCTTTGGGGGCACTTTTGGATGGGCGAAAAGGGCTCGCAACGCATTTCCTGGGGCCTGATTTTTCAGTCGTCTCCGATGACGGCTAGGGCTACGTTTAGGTTTGCTCAGGAACAGCGAACCCGGAGGGTCCAGTTGCATGTGGGGCTGCGTAAAGGCTCCCCTGGGGAGTTCTCTTGTACCCAAAGCCTTCCTTTGGGGGCACTTTTGGATGGTCCAAAGGGGCTCGCAACGCATTTCCTGGGGCCTGATTTTTTACTCATCTACGATGACTGCTAGGGTTACGTTTAGGTTTGCTCAGGAACAGCGAACCCGGAGGGTCCAGTTGCATGTGGGGCTGCGTAAAGGCTCCCCTGGGGAGTTCTCTTGTACCCAAAGCCTTCCTCTGGGGGCACTTTTGGATGGTCCAAAGGGGTTCGCAACGCATTTCCTGGGGCCTGATTTTTCACTCATCTACGATGACGGCTAGGGTTACGTTTAGGTTTGCTCAGGAACAGCGAACCCGGAGGGTCCAGTTGCATGTGGGGCTGCGTAAAGGCTCCCCTGGGGAGTTCTCTTGTACCCAAAGCCTTCCTTTGGGGGCACTTTTGGATGGGCGAAAAGGGCTCACAACGCATTTCCTGAGGCCTGATTTTTCAGTCGTCTTCGATGTCGACTAGGGCTATGTTTAGGGATGCTCGGAAACAGCGAACCCGGAGGGTCCAGTTGCATGTGGGGCTGCATAAAGGCTCCCCTTGGGAGTTCTCTTGTACCCAAAGCCTTCCTTTGGGGGCACTTTTGGATGGTCCAAAGGGGCTCGCAACGCATTTCCTGGGGCCTGATTTTTCACTCGTCTCCGTTGACGGCTAGGGCTACGTTTAGGTTTGCTCAGGAA
>NW_027076178.1:210000-230000 GCF_963932015.1 Anas acuta | reverse complement strand
GGATGGTCCAAAGGGGCTCGCAACGCATTTCCTGGGGCCTGATTTTTCAGTCGTCTCCGATGACGGCTAGGGCTACGTTTAGGTTTGCTCAGGAACAGCGAACCCAGAGGGTCCAGTTGCATGTGGGGCTGCGTAAAGGCTCCCCTGGGGAGTTCTCTTGTACCCAAAGCCTTCCTTTGGGGGCACTTTTGGATGGTCCAAAGGGGTTCGCAACGCATTTCCTGGGGCCTGATTTTTCAGTCTTCTCCCATGCCGGCTAGGGCTATGTTTAGGGATGCTCGGTAACAGCGAACCCGGAGGGTCCAGTTGCATGTGGGGCTGCGTAAAGGCTCCCCTGGGGAGTTCACTTGTACCCAAAGCCTTCCTTTGGGGGCACTTTTGGATGGGCAAAAAGGGCTCGCAACGCATTTCCTGGGGCCTGATTTTTCAGTCGTCTCCGTTGACGGCTAGGGCTACGTTTAGGTTTGCTCAGGAACAGCGAACCCAGAGGGTCCAGTTGCATGTGGGGCTGCGTAAAGGCTCCCCTGGGGAGTTCACTTGTACCCAAAGCCTTCCTTTGGGGGCACTTTTGGATGGGCAAAAAGGGCTCGGAACGCATTTCCTGGGGCCTGATTTTTCAGTCGTCTTCGATGCCGGCTAGGGCTATGTTTAGGGATGCTCGGAAACAGCGAACCCGGAGGGTCCAGTTGCATGTGGGGCTGCGTAAAGGCTCCCCTGGGGAGTTCTCTTGTACCCAAAGCCTTCCTTTGGGGGCACTTTTGGATGGTCCAAAGGGGTACGCAACGCATTTCCTGGGGCCTGATTTTTCAGTCGTCTTCGATGACGGCTAGGGCTACGTTTAGGTTTGCTCAGGAACAGCGAACCCGGAGGGTCCAGTTGCATGTGGGGCTGCGTAAAGGCTCCCCTGGGGAGTTCTCTTGTACCCAAAGCCTTCCTTTGGGGCACTTTTGGATGGTCCAAAGGGGCTCGCAACGCATTTCCTGGGGCCTGATTTTTCAGTCGTCTCCGTTGACGGCTAGGGCTACGTTTAGGTTTGCTCAGGAACAGCGAACCCGGAGGGTCCAGTTGCATGTGGGGCTGCGTAAAGGCTCCCCTGGGGAGTTCTCTTGTACCCAAAGCCTTCCTTTGGGGGCACTTTTGGATGGTCCAAAGGGGCTCGCAACGCATTTCCTGGGGCCTGATTTTTCAGTCGTCTCCGATGACGGCTAGGGCTACGTTTAGGTTTGCTCAGGAACAGCGAACCCGGAGGGTCCAGTTGCATGTGGGGCTGCGTAAAGGCTCCCCTGGGGAATTCTCTTCTACCCAAAGCCTTCCTTTGGGGGCACTTTTGGATGGTCCAAAGGGGTTCGCAACGCATTTCCTGGGGCCTGATTTTTCACTCATCTACGATGACGGCTAGGGCTACGTTTAGGTTTGCTCAGGAACAGCGAACCCGGAGGGTCCAGTTGCATGTGGGGCTGCGTAAAGGCTCCCCTGGGGAGTTCACTTGTACCCAAAGCCTTCCTTTGGGGGCACTTTTGGATGGTCCAAAGGGGCTCGCAACGCATTTCCTGGGGCCTGATTTTTCAGTCGTCTCCGATGACGGCTAGGGCTACGTTTAGGTTTGCTCAGGAACAGCGAACCCAGAGGGTCCAGTTGCATGTGGGGCTGCGTAAAGGCTCCCCTGGGGAGTTCTCTTGTACCCAAAGCCTTCCTTTGGGGGCACTTTTGGATGGTCCAAAGGGGTTCGCAACGCATTTCCTGGGGCCTGATTTTTCAGTCTTCTCCCATGCCGGCTAGGGCTATGTTTAGGGATGCTCGGTAACAGCGAACCCGGAGGGTCCAGTTGCATGTGGGGCTGCGTAAAGGCTCCCCTGGGGAGTTCACTTGTACCCAAAGCCTTCCTTTGGGGGCACTTTTGGATGGGCAAAAAGGGCTCGCAACGCATTTCCTGGGGCCTGATTTTTCAGTCTTCTCCCATGCCGGCTAGTGCTATGTTTAGGGATGCTCGGAAACAGCGAACCCAGAGGGTCCAGTTGCATGTGGGGCTGCGTAAAGGCTCCCCTGGGGAGTTCTCTTGTACCCAAAGCCTTCCTTTGGGGGCACTTTTGGATGGGCAAAAAGGGCTCGGAACGCATTTCCTGGGGCCTGATTTTTCAGTCGTCTTCGATGCCGGCTAGGGCTACGTTTAGGGATGCTCGGAAACAGCGAACCCGGAGGGTCCAGTTGCATGTGGGGCTGCGTAAAGGCTCCCCTGGGGAGTTCACTTGTACCCAAAGCCTTCCTTTGGGGGCACTTTTGGATGGTCCAAAGGGGCTCGCAACGCATTTCCTGGGGCCTGATTTTTCAGTCGTCTCCGATGACGGCTAGGGCTACGTTTAGGTTTGCTCAGGAACAGCGAACCCGGAGGGTCCAGTTGCATGTGGGGCTGCGTAAAGGCTCCCCTGGGGAGTTCTCTTGTACCCAAAGCCTTCCTTTGGGGGCACTTTTGGATGGGCGAAAAGGGCTCGCAACGCATTTCCTGGGGCCTGATTTTTCAGTCGTCTTCGATGCCGGCTAGGGCTATGTTTAGGGATGCTCGGAAAAAGCGAACCCGGAGGGTCCAGTTGCATGTGGGGCTGCGTAAAGGCTCCCCTGGGGAGTTCTCTTGTACCCAAAGCCTTCCTTTGGGGGCACTTTTGGATGGGCAAAAAGGGCTCGGAACGCATTTCCTGGGGCCTGATTTTTCAGTCGTCTCCGTTGACGGCTAGGGCTACGTTTAGGTTTGCTCAGGAACAGCGAACCCGGAGGGTCCAGTTGCATGTGGGGCTGCGTAAAGGCTCCCCTGGGGAGTTCTCTTGTACCCAAAGCCTTCCTTTGGGGGCACTTTTGGATGGGCAAAAAGGGCTCGCAACGCATTTCCTGGGGCCTGATTTTTCAGTCGTCTCCGATGACGGCTAGGGCTACGTTTAGGTAAGCTCGGAAACAGCGAACCCAGAGGGTCCAGTTGCATGTGGGGCTGCGTAAAGGCTCCCCTGGGGAGTTCACTTGTACCCAAAGCCTTCCTTTGGGGGCACTTTTGGATTGTCCAAAGGGGCTCGCAACGCATTTCCTGGGGCCTGATTTTTCAGTCGTCTCCGATGACGGCTAGGGCTACGTTTAGGTTTGCTCAGGAACAGCGAACCCGGAGGGTCCAGTTGCATGTGGGGCTGCGTAAAGGCTCCCCTGGGGAGTTCTCTTCTACCCAAAGCCTTCCTTTGGGGGCACTTTTGGATGGTCCAAAGGGGTTCGCAACGCATTTCCTGGGGCCTGATTTTTCACTCATCTACGATGACGGCTAGGGCTACGTTTAGGTTTGCTCAGGAACAGCGAACCCGGAGGGTCCAGTTGCATGTGGGGCTGCGTAAAGGCTCCCCTGGGGAGTTCACTTGTACTCAAAGCCTTCCTTTGGGGGCACTTTTGGATGGTCCAAAGGGGCTCGCAACGCATTTCCTGGGGCCTGATTTTTCAGTCGTCTCCGATGCCGGCTAGGGCTACGTTTAGGTTTGCTCAGGAACAGCGAACCCGGAGGGTCCAGTTGCATGTGGGGCTGCGTAAAGGCTCCCCTGGGGAGTTCTCTTGTACCCAAAGCCTTCCTTTGGGGGCACTTTTGGATGGTCCAAAGGGGTTCGCAACGCATTTCCGGGGGCCTGATTTTTCACTCATCTACGATGACGGCTAGGGCTACGTTTAGGTTTGCTCAGGAACAGCGAACCCGGAGGGTCCAGTTGCATGTGGGGCTGCGTAAAGGCTCCCCTGGGGAGTTCTCTTGTACCCAAAGCCTTCCTTTGGGGGCACTTTTGGATGGGCGAAAAGGGCTCGCAACTCGTTTCCTGGGGCCTGATTTTTCAGTCGTCTCCGATGACGGCTAGGGCTACGTTTAGGTTTGCTCAGGAACAGCGAACCCGGAGGGTCCAGTTGCATGTGGGGCTGCGTAAAGGCTCCCCTGGGGAGTTCTCTTGTACCCAAAGCCTTCCTTTGGGGGCACTTTTGGATGGGCGAAAAGGGCTCGCAACGCATTTCCTGGGGCCTGATTTTTCAGTCTTCTCCCATGCCGGCTAGGGCTACGTTTAGGGATGCTCGGAAACAGCGAACCCGGAGGGTCCAGTTGCATGTGGGGCTGCGTAAAGGCTCCCCTGGGGAGTTCTCTTGTACCCAAAGCCTTCCTTTGGGGGCACTTTTGGATAGTCCAAAGGGGCTCGCAACGCATTTCCTGGGGCCTGATTTTTCACTCGTCTCCGATGACGGCTAGGGCTACGTTTAGGTTTGCTCAGGAACAGCGAACCCGGAGGGTCCAGTTGCATGTGGGGCTGCGTAAAGGCTCCCCTGGGGAGTTCTCTTGTACCCAAAGCCTTCCTTTGGGGGCACTTTTGGATGGTCCAAAGGGGCTCGCAACGCATTTCCTGGGGCCTGATTTTTCAGTCGTCTTCGATGTCGACTAGGGCTATGTTTAGGGATGCTCGGAAACAGCGAACCCGGAGGGTCCAGTTGCATGTGGGGCTGCGTAAAGGCTCCCCTGGGGAGTTCTCTTGTACCCAAAGCCTTCCTTTGGGGGCACTTTTGGATGGGCAAAAAGGCCTCGGAACGCATTTCCTGGGGCCTGATTTTTCAGTCGTCTTCGATGCCGGCTAGGGCTATATTTAGGGATGCTCGGAAACAGCGAACCCGGAGGGTCCAGTTGCATGTGGGGCTGCGTAAAGGCTCCCCTGGGGAGTTCTCTTGTACCCAAAGCCTTCCTTTGGGGGCACTTTTGGATGGTCCAAAGGGGCTCGCAACGCATTTCCTGGGGCCTGATTTTTCAGTCGTCTCCGATGACGGCTAGGGCTACGTTTAGGTTTGCTCAGGAACAGCGAACCCGGAGGGTCCAGTTGCATGTGGGGCTGCGTAAAGGCTCCCCTGGGGAGTTCACTTGTACCCAAAGCCTTCCTTTGGGGGCACTTTTGGATGGTCCAAAGGGGCTCGCAACGCATTTCCTGGGGCCTGATTTTTCAGTCGTCTCCGATGACGGCTAGGGCTACGTTTAGGTTTGCTCAGGAACAGCGAACCCGGAGGGTCCAGTTGCATGTGGGGCTGCGTAAAGGCTCCCCTGGGGAGTTCTCTTGTACCCAAAGCCTTCCTTTGGGGGCACTTTTGGATGGGCGAAAAGGGGTTCGCAACGCATTTCCGGGGGCCTGATTTTTCACTCATCTACGATGACGGCTAGGGCTACGTTTAGGTTTGCTCAGGAACAGCGAACCCGGAGGGTCCAGTTGCATGTGGGGCTGCGTAAAGGCTCCCCTGGGGAGTTCTCTTGTACTCAAAGCCTTCCTTTGGGGGCACTTTTGGATGGGCGAAAAGGGCTCGCAACGCATTTCCTGGGGCCTGATTTTTCAGTCGTCTTCGATGTCGACTAGGGCTATGTTTAGGGATGCTCGGAAACAGCGAACCCGGAGGGTCCAGTTGCATGTGGGGCTGCGTAAAGGCTCCCCTGGGGAGTTCTCTTGTACCCAAAGCCTTCCTTTGGGGGCACTTTTGGATGGGCGAAAAGGGCTCGCAACGCATTTCCTGGGGCCTGATTTTTCAGTCTTCTCCCATGCCGGCTAGGGCTACGTTTAGGGATGCTCGGAAACAGCGAACCCGGAGGGTCCAGTTGCATGTGGGGCTGCGTAAAGGCTCCCCTGGGGAGTTCTCTTGTACCCAAAGCCTTCCTTTGGGGGCACTTTTGGATAGTCCAAAGGGGCTCGCAACGCATTTCCTGGGGCCTGATTTTTCAGTCGTCTCCGATGACGGCTAGGGCTACGTTTAGGTTTGCTCAGGAACAGCGAACCCGGAGGGTCCAGTTGCATGTGGGGCTGCGTAAAGGCTCCCCTGGGGAGTTCTCTTGTACCCAAAGCCTTCCTTTGGGGGCACTTTTGGATGGGCGAAAAGGGCTCGCAACGCATTTCCTGGGGCCTGATTTTTCAGTCGTCTCCGATGACGGCTAGGGCTACGTTTAGGTTTGCTCAGGAACAGCGAACCCGGAGGGTCCAGTTGCATGTGGGGCTGCGTAAAGGCTCCCCTGGGGAGTTCACTTGTACCCAAAGCCTTCCTTTGGGGGCACTTTTGGATGGTCCAAAGGGGCTCGCAACGCATTTCCTGGGGCCTGATTTTTCAGTCGTCTCCGATGACGGCTAGGGCTACGTTTAGGTTTGCTCAGGAACAGCGAACCCGGAGGGTCCAGTTGCATGTGGGGCTGCGTAAAGGCTCCCCTGGGGAGTTCTCTTGTACCCAAAGCCTTCCTTTGGGGGCACTTTTGGATGGTCCAAAGGGGCTCGCAACGCATTTCCTGGGGCCTGATTTTTCAGTCGTCTTCGATGTCGACTAGGGCTATGTTTAGGGATGCTCGGAAACAGCGAACCCGGAGGGTCCAGTTGCATGTGGGGCTGCGTAAAGGCTCCCCTGGGGAGTTCACTTGTACCCAAAGCCTTCCTTTGGGGGCACTTTTGGATGGTCCAAAGGGGCTCGCAACGCATTTCCTGGGGCCTGATTTTTCAGTCGTCTCCGATGACGGCTAGGGCTACGTTTAGGGATGTTCGGAAACAGCGAACCCGGAGGGTCCAGTTGCATGTGGGGCTGTGTAAAGGCTCCCCTGGGGAGTTCTCTTGTACCCAAAGCCTTCCTTTGGGGGCACTTTTGGATGGTCCAAAGGGGCTCGCAACGCATTTCCTGGGGCCTGATTTTTCAGTCGTCTCCGATGACGGCTAGGGCTACGTTTAGGTTTGCTCAGGAACAGTGAACCCGGAGGGTCCAGTTGCATGTGGGGCTGCGTAAAGGCTCCCCTGGGGAGTTCTCTTGTACCCAAAGCCTTCCTTTGGGGGCACTTTTGGATGGGCGAAAAGGGCTCGCAACGCATTTCCTGAGGCCTGATTTTTCAGTCGTCTTCGATGCCGTCTCGGTCTATGTTTAGGGATGCTCGGAAAAAGCAAACCCGGAGGGTCCAGTTGCATGTGCGGCTGCGTAAAGGCTCCCCTGGGGAGTTCACTTGTACCCAAAGCCTTCCTTTGGGGGCACTTTTGGATGGGCAAAAAGGGCTCGCAACGCATTTCCTGGGGCCTGATTTTTCAGTCGTCTTCGATGCCGGCTAGGGCTATGTTTAGGGATGCTCGGAAACAGCGAACCCGGAGGGTCCAGTTGCATGTGGGGCTGCGTAAAGGCTCCCCTGGGGAGTTCTCTTGTACCCAAAGCCTTCCTTTGGGGGCACTTTTGGATGGTCCAAAGGGGCTCGCAACGCATTTCCTGGGGCCTGATTTTTCAGTCGTCTCCGATGACGGCTAGGGCTACGTTTAGGTTTGCTCAGGAACAGCGAACCCGGAGGGTCCAGTTGCATGTGGGGCTGCGTAAAGGCTCCCCTGGGGAGTTCTCTTGTACCCAAAGCCTTCCTTTGGGGCACTTTTGGATGGGCGAAAAGGGCTCGCAACGCATTTCCTGAGGCCTGATTTTTCAGTCGTCTTCGATGCCGACTAGGGCTATGTTTAGGGATGCTCGGAAACAGCGAACCCGGAGGGTCCAGTTGCATGTGGGGCTGCGTAAAGGCTCCCCTGGGGAGTTCTCTTGTACCCAAAGCCTTCCTTTGGGGGCACTTTTGGATGGGCGAAAAGGGCTCGCAACGCATTTCCTGGGGCCTGATTTTTCAGTCGTCTCCGATGCCGGCTAGGGCTATGTTTAGGGATGCTCGGAAACAGCGAACCCGGAGGGTCCAGTTGCATGTGGGGCTGCGTAAAGGCTCCCCTGGGGAGTTCACTTGTACCCAAAGCCTTCCTTTGGGGGCACTTTTGGATGGTCCAAAGGGGCTCGCAACGCATTTCCTGGGGCCTGATTTTTCAGTCGTCTCCGATGACGGCTAGGGCTACGTTTAGGTTTGCTCAGGAACAGCGAACCCGGAGGGTCCAGTTGCATGTGGGGCTGCGTAAAGGCTCCCCTGGGGAGTTCTCTTGTACCCAAAGCCTTCCTTTGGGGGCACTTTTGGATGGTCCAAAGGGGCTCGCAACGCATTTCCTGGGGCCTGATTTTTCAGTCGTCTTCGATGTCGACTAGGGCTATGTTTAGGGATGCTCGGAAACAGCGAACCCGGAGGGTCCAGTTGCATGTGGGGCTGCGTAAAGGCTCCCCTGGGGAGTTCTCTTGTACCCAAAGCCTTCCTTTGGGGGCACTTTTGGATGGGCAAAAAGGCCTCGGAACGCATTTCCTGGGGCCTGATTTTTCAGTCGTCTTCGATGCCGGCTAGGGCTATGTTTAGGGATGCTCGGAAACAGCGAACCCGGAGGGTCCAGTTGCATGTGGGGCTGCGTAAAGGCTCCCCTGGGGAGTTCTCTTGTACCCAAAGCCTTCCTTTGGGGGCACTTTTGGATGGTCCAAAGGGGCTCGCAACGCATTTCCTGGGGCCTGATTTTTCAGTCGTCTCCGATGACGGCTAGGGCTACGTTTAGGTTTGCTCAGGAACAGCGAACCCGGAGGGTCCAGTTGCATGTGGGGCTGCGTAAAGGCTCCCCTGGGGAGTTCACTTGTACCCAAAGCCTTCCTTTGGGGGCACTTTTGGATGGTCCAAAGGGGCTCGCAACGCATTTCCTGGGGCCTGATTTTTCAGTCGTCTCCGATGACGGCTAGGGCTACGTTTAGGTTTGCTCAGGAACAGCGAACCCGGAGGGTCCAGTTGCATGTGGGGCTGCGTAAAGGCTCCCCTGGGGAGTTCTCTTGTACCCAAAGCCTTCCTTTGGGGGCACTTTTGGATGGGCGAAAAGGGGTTCGCAACGCATTTCCGGGGGCCTGATTTTTCACTCATCTACGATGACGGCTAGGGCTACGTTTAGGTTTGCTCAGGAACAGCGAACCCGGAGGGTCCAGTTGCATGTGGGGCTGCGTAAAGGCTCCCCTGGGGAGTTCTCTTGTACCCAAAGCCTTCCTTTGGGGGCACTTTTGGATGGGCGAAAAGGGCTCGCAACGCATTTCCTGGGGCCTGATTTTTCAGTCGTCTTCGATGTCGACTAGGGCTATGTTTAGGGATGCTCGGAAACAGCGAACCCGGAGGGTCCAGTTGCATGTGGGGCTGCGTAAAGGCTCCCCTGGGGAGTTCTCTTGTACCCAAAGCCTTCCTTTGGGGGCACTTTTGGATGGTCCAAAGGGGTTCGCAACGCATTTCCTGGGGCCTGATTTTTCACTCATCTACGATGACGGCTAGGGCTACGTTTAGGTTTGCTCAGGAACAGCGAACCCGGAGGGTCCAGTTGCATGTGGGGCTGCGTAAAGGCTCCCCTGGGGAGTTCACTTGTACCCAAAGCCTTCCTTTGGGGGCACTTTTGGATGGTCCAAAGGGGCTCGCAACGCATTTCCTGGGGCCTGATTTTTCACTCGTCTCCGTTGACGGCTAGGGCTACGTTTAGGTTTGCTCAGGAACAGCGAACCCGGAGGGTCCAGTTGCATGTGGGGCTGCGTAAAGGCTCCCCTGGGGAGTTCTCTTGTACCCAAAGCCTTCCTTTGGGGGCACTTTTGGATGGTCCAAAGGGGCTCGCAACGCATTTCCTGGGGCCTGATTTTTCAGTCGTCTCCGATGACGGCTAGGGCTACGTTTAGGTTTGCTCAGGAACAGCGAACCCGGAGGGTCCAGTTGCATGTGGGGCTGCGTAAAGGCTCCCCTGGGGAGTTCTCTTGTACCCAAAGCCTTCCTTTGGGGGCACTTTTGGATGGGCGAAAAGGGCTCGCAACGCATTTCCTGGGGCCTGATTTTTCAGTCGTCTTCGATGCCGACTAGGGCTATGTTTAGGTTTGCTCGGAAACAGCGAACCCGGAGGGTCCAGTTGCATGTGGGGCTGCGTAAAGGCTCCCCTGGGGAGTTCTCTTGTACCCAAAGCCTTCCTTTGGGGGCACTTTTCGATGGTCCAAAGGGGCTCGCAACGCATTTCCTGGGGCCTGATTTTTCAGTCGTCTCCGATGACGGCTAGGGTTACGTTTAGGTTTGCTCAGGAACAGCGAACCCGGAGGGTCCAGTTGCATGTGGGGCTGCGTAAAGGCTCCCCTGGGGAGTTCTCTTGTACCCAAAGCCTTCCTTTGGGGGCACTTTTGGATGGGCGAAAAGGGCTCGCAACGCATTTCCTGGGGCCTGATTTTTCCGTCGTCTTCGATGCTGGCTAGGGCTATGTTTGGGGTTTGCTCAGGAACAGCGAACCCGGAGGGTCCAGTTGCATGTGGGGCTGCGTAAAGGCTCCCCTGGGGAGTTCACTTGTACCCAAAGCCTTCCTTTGGGGGCACTTTTGGATGGGCGAAAAGGGCTCGCAACGCATTTCCTGGGGCCTGATTTTTCAGTCGTCTTCGATGACGGCTAGGGCTACGTTTAGGGATGCTCGGAAACAGCGAACCCGGAGGGTCCAGTTGCATGTGGGGCTGCGTAAAGGCTCCCCTGGGGAGTTCACTTGTACCCAAAGCCTTCCTTTGGGGGCACTTTTGGATGGTCCAAAGGGGCTCGCAACGCATTTCCTGGGGCCTGATTTTTCAGTCGTCTCCGATGACGGCTAGGGCTACGTTTAGGTTTGCTCAGGAACAGCGAACCCGGAGGGTCCAGTTGCATGTGGGGCTGCGTAAAGGCTCCCCTGGGGAGTTCTCTTGTACCCAAAGCCTTCCTTTGGGGGCACTTTTGGATGGGCGAAAAGGGCTCGCAACGCATTTCCTGGGGCCTGATTTTTCAGTCTTCTCCCATGCCGGCTAGGGCTACGTTTAGGGATGCTCGGAAACAGCGAACCCGGAGGGTCCAGTTGCATGTGGGGCTGCGTAAAGGCTCCCCTGGGGAGTTCTCTTGTACCCAAAGCCTTCCTTTGGGGGCACTTTTGGATAGTCCAAAGGGGCTCGCAACGCATTTCCTGGGGCCTGATTTTTCACTCGTCTCCGATGACGGCTAGGGCTACGTTTAGGTTTGCTCAGGAACAGCGAACCCGGAGGGTCCAGTTGCATGTGGGGCTGCGTAAAGGCTCCCCTGGGGAGTTCTCTTGTACCCAAAGCCTTCCTTTGGGGGCACTTTTGGATGGGCGAAAAGGGCTCGCAACGCATTTCCTGGGGCCTGATTTTTCAGTCGTCTCCGATGACGGCTAGGGCTACGTTTAGGTTTGCTCAGGAACAGCGAACCCGGAGGGTCCAGTTGCATGTGGGGCTGCGTAAAGGCTCCCCTGGGGAGTTCACTTGTACCCAAAGCCTTCCTTTGGGGGCACTTTTGGATGGTCCAAAGGGGCTCGCAACGCATTTCCTGGGGCCTGATTTTTCAGTCGTCTCCGATGACGGCTAGGGCTACGTTTAGGTTTGCTCAGGAACAGCGAACCCGGAGGGTCCAGTTGCATGTGGGGCTGCGTAAAGGCTCCCCTGGGGAGTTCTCTTGTACCCAAAGCCTTCCTTTGGGGGCACTTTTGGATGGTCCAAAGGGGCTCGCAACGCATTTCCTGGGGCCTGATTTTTCAGTCGTCTTCGATGTCGACTAGGGCTATGTTTAGGGATGCTCGGAAACAGCGAACCCGGAGGGTCCAGTTGCATGTGGGGCTGCGTAAAGGCTCCCCTGGGGAGTTCTCTTGTACCCAAAGCCTTCCTTTGGGGGCACTTTTGGATGGGCAAAAAGGCCTCGGAACGCATTTCCTGGGGCCTGATTTTTCAGTCGTCTTCGATGCCGGCTAGGGCTATGTTTAGGGATGCTCGGAAACAGCGAACCCGGAGGGTCCAGTTGCATGTGGGGCTGCGTAAAGGCTCCCCTGGGGAGTTCTCTTGTACCCAAAGCCTTCCTTTGGGGGCACTTTTGGATGGTCCAAAGGGGCTCGCAACGCATTTCCTGGGGCCTGATTTTTCAGTCGTCTCCGATGACGGCTAGGGCTACGTTTAGGTTTGCTCAGGAACAGCGAACCCGGAGGGTCCAGTTGCATGTGGGGCTGCGTAAAGGCTCCCCTGGGGAGTTCTCTTGTACCCAAAGCCTTCCTTTGGGGGCACTTTTGGATGGGCGAAAAGGGCTCGCAACGCATTTCCTGGGGCCTGATTTTTCAGTCGTCTTCGATGCCGACTAGGGCTATGTTTAGGTTTGCTCGGAAACAGCGAACCCGGAGGGTCCAGTTGCATGTGGGGCTGCGTAAAGGCTCCCCTGGGGAGTTCTCTTGTACCCAAAGCCTTCCTTTGGGGGCACTTTTCGATGGTCCAAAGGGGCTCGCAACGCATTTCCTGGGGCCTGATTTTTCAGTCGTCTCCGATGACGGCTAGGGTTACGTTTAGGTTTGCTCAGGAACAGCGAACCCGGAGGGTCCAGTTGCATGTGGGGCTGCGTAAAGGCTCCCCTGGGGAGTTCTCTTGTACCCAAAGCCTTCCTTTGGGGGCACTTTTGGATGGGCGAAAAGGGCTCGCAACGCATTTCCTGGGGCCTGATTTTTCCGTCGTCTTCGATGCTGGCTAGGGCTATGTTTGGGGTTTGCTCAGGAACAGCGAACCCGGAGGGTCCAGTTGCATGTGGGGCTGCGTAAAGGCTCCCCTGGGGAGTTCACTTGTACCCAAAGCCTTCCTTTGGGGGCACTTTTGGATGGGCGAAAAGGGCTCGCAACGCATTTCCTGGGGCCTGATTTTTAAGTCGTCTTCGATGACGGCTAGGGCTACGTTTAGGGATGCTCGGAAACAGCGAACCCGGAGGGTCCAGTTGCATGTGGGGCTGCGTAAAGGCTCCCCTGGGGAGTTCACTTGTACCCAAAGCCTTCCTTTGGGGGCACTTTTGGATGGTCCAAAGGGGCTCGCAACGCATTTCCTGGGGCCTGATTTTTCAGTCGTCTCCGATGACGGCTAGGGCTACGTTTAGGTTTGCTCAGGAACAGCGAACCCGGAGGGTCCAGTTGCATGTGGGGCTGCGTAAAGGCTCCCCTGGGGAGTTCTCTTGTACCCAAAGCCTTCCTTTGGGGGCACTTTTGGATGGGCGAAAAGGGCTCGCAACGCATTTCCTGGGGCCTGATTTTTCAGTCTTCTCCCATGCCGGCTAGGGCTACGTTTAGGGATGCTCGGAAACAGCGAACCCGGAGGGTCCAGTTGCATGTGGGGCTGCGTAAAGGCTCCCCTGGGGAGTTCTCTTGTACCCAAAGCCTTCCTTTGGGGGCACTTTTGGATAGTCCAAAGGGGCTCGCAACGCATTTCCTGGGGCCTGATTTTTCACTCGTCTCCGATGACGGCTAGGGCTACGTTTAGGTTTGCTCAGGAACAGCGAACCCGGAGGGTCCAGTTGCATGTGGGGCTGCGTAAAGGCTCCCCTGGGGAGTTCTCTTGTACCCAAAGCCTTCCTTTGGGGGCACTTTTGGATGGGCGAAAAGGGCTCGCAACGCATTTCCTGGGGCCTGATTTTTCAGTCGTCTCCGATGACGGCTAGGGCTACGTTTAGGTTTGCTCAGGAACAGCGAACCCGGAGGGTCCAGTTGCATGTGGGGCTGCGTAAAGGCTCCCCTGGGGAGTTCACTTGTACCCAAAGCCTTCCTTTGGGGGCACTTTTGGATGGTCCAAAGGGGCTCGCAACGCATTTCCTGGGGCCTGATTTTTCAGTCGTCTCCGATGACGGCTAGGGCTACGTTTAGGTTTGCTCAGGAACAGCGAACCCGGAGGGTCCAGTTGCATGTGGGGCTGCGTAAAGGCTCCCCTGGGGAGTTCTCTTGTACCCAAAGCCTTCCTTTGGGGGCACTTTTGGATGGTCCAAAGGGGCTCGCAACGCATTTCCTGGGGCCTGATTTTTCAGTCGTCTTCGATGTCGACTAGGGCTATGTTTAGGGATGCTCGGAAACAGCGAACCCGGAGGGTCCAGTTGCATGTGGGGCTGCGTAAAGGCTCCCCTGGGGAGTTCTCTTGTACCCAAAGCCTTCCTTTGGGGGCACTTTTGGATGGGCAAAAAGGCCTCGGAACGCATTTCCTGGGGCCTGATTTTTCAGTCGTCTTCGATGCCGGCTAGGGCTATGTTTAGGGATGCTCGGAAACAGCGAACCCGGAGGGTCCAGTTGCATGTGGGGCTGCGTAAAGGCTCCCCTGGGGAGTTCTCTTGTACCCAAAGCCTTCCTTTGGGGGCACTTTTGGATGGTCCAAAGGGGCTCGCAACGCATTTCCTGGGGCCTGATTTTTCAGTCGTCTCCGATGACGGCTAGGGCTACGTTTAGGTTTGCTCAGGAACAGCGAACCCGGAGGGTCCAGTTGCATGTGGGGCTGCGTAAAGGCTCCCCTGGGGAGTTCACTTGTACCCAAAGCCTTCCTTTGGGGGCACTTTTGGATGGTCCAAAGGGGCTCACAACGCATTTCCTGGGGCCTGATTTTTCAGTCGTCTCCGATGACGGCTAGGGCTACGTTTAGGTTTGCTCAGGAACAGCGAACCCGGAGGGTCCAGTTGCATGTGGGGCTGCGTAAAGGCTCCCCTGGGGAGTTCTCTTGTACCCAAAGCCTTCCTTTGGGGGCACTTTTGGATGGTCCAAAGGGGCTCGCAACGCATTTCCTGGGGCCTGATTTTTCAGTCGTCTCCGATGACGGCTAGGGCTACGTTTAGGTTTGCTCAGGAACAGCGAACCCGGAGGGTCCAGTTGCATGTGGGGCTGCGTAAAGGCTCCCCTGGGGAGTTCTCTTGTACCCAAAGCCTTCCTTTGGGGGCACTTTTGGATGGGCGAAAAGGGCTCGCAACGCATTTCCTGGGGCCTGATTTTTCAGTCGTCTTCGATGCCGACTAGGGCTATGTTTAGGTTTGCTCGGAAACAGCGAACCCGGAGGGTCCAGTTGCATGTGGGGCTGCGTAAAGGCTCCCCTGGGGAGTTCTCTTGTACCCAAAGCCTTCCTTTGGGGGCACTTTTGGATGGTCCAAAGGGGCTCGCAACGCATTTCCTGGGGCCTGATTTTTCAGTCGTCTCCGATGACGGCTAGGGTTACGTTTAGGTTTGCTCAGGAACAGCGAACCCGGAGGGTCCAGTTGCATGTGGGGCTGCGTAAAGGCTCCCCTGGGGAGTTCTCTTGTACCCAAAGCCTTCCTTTGGGGGCACTTTTGGAAGGGCGAAAAGGGCTCGGAACGCATTTCCTGGGGCCTGATTTTTCCGTCGTCTTCGATGCTGGCTAGGGCTATGTTTGGGGTTTGCTCAGGAACAGCGAACCCGGAGGGTCCAGTTGCATGTGGGGCTGCGTAAAGGCTCCCCTGGGGAGTTCACTTGTACCCAAAGCCTTCCTTTGGGGGCACTTTTGGATGGGCGAAAAGGGCTCGCAACGCATTTCCTGGGGCCTGATTTTTCAGTCGTCTTCGATGACGGCTAGGGCTATGTTTAGGGATGCTCGGAAACAGCGAACCCGGAGGGTCCAGTTGCATGTGGGGCTGCGTAAAGGCTCCCCTGGGGAGTTCACTTGTACCCAAAGCCTTCCTTTGGGGGCACTTTTGGATGGTCCAAAGGGGCTCGCAACGCATTTCCTGGGGCCTGATTTTTCACTCGTCTCCGATGACGGCTAGGGCTACGTTTAGGTTTGCTCAGGAACAGCGAACCCGGAGGGTCCAGTTGCATGTGGGGCTGCGTAAAGGCTCCCCTGGGGAGTTCTCTTGTACCCAAAGCCTTCCTTTGGGGGCACTTTTGGATGGGCGAAAAGGGCTCGCAACGCATTTCCTGGGGCCTGATTTTTCAGTCTTCTCCCATGCCGGCTAGGGCTACGTTTAGGGATGCTCGGAAACAGCGAACCCGGAGGGTCCAGTTGCATGTGGGGCTGCGTAAAGGCTCCCCTGGGGAGTTCTCTTGTACCCAAAGCCTTCCTTTGGGGGCACTTTTGGATAGTCCAAAGGGGCTCGCAACGCATTTCCTGGGGCCTGATTTTTCACTCGTCTCCGATGACGGCTAGGGCTACGTTTAGGTTTGCTCAGGAACAGCGAACCCGGAGGGTCCAGTTGCATGTGGGGCTGCGTAAAGGCTCCCCTGGGGAGTTCTCTTGTACCCAAAGCCTTCCTTTGGGGGCACTTTTGGATGGGCGAAAAGGGCTCGCAACGCATTTCCTGGGGCCTGATTTTTCAGTCTTCTCCCATGCCGGCTAGGGCTACGTTTAGGGATGCTCGGAAACAGCGAACCCGGAGGGTCCAGTTGCATGTGGGGCTGCGTAAAGGCTCCCCTGGGGAGTTCTCTTGTACCCAAAGCCTTCCTTTGGGGGCACTTTTGGATAGTCCAAAGGGGCTCGCAACGCATTTCCTGGGGCCTGATTTTTCAGTCGTCTCCGATGACGGCTAGGGCTACGTTTAGGTTTGCTCAGGAACAGCGAACCCGGAGGGTCCAGTTGCATGTGGGGCTGCGTAAAGGCTCCCCTGGGGAGTTCTCTTGTACCCAAAGCCTTCCTTTGGGGGCACTTTTGGATGGGCGAAAAGGGCTCGCAACGCATTTCCTGGGGCCTGATTTTTCAGTCGTCTCCGATGACGGCTAGGGCTACGTTTAGGTTTGCTCAGGAACAGCGAACCCGGAGGGTCCAGTTGCATGTGGGGCTGCGTAAAGGCTCCCCTGGGGAGTTCACTTGTACCCAAAGCCTTCCTTTGGGGGCACTTTTGGATGGTCCAAAGGGGCTCGCAACGCATTTCCTGGGGCCTGATTTTTCAGTCGTCTCCGATGACGGCTAGGGCTACGTTTAGGTTTGCTCAGGAACAGCGAACCCGGAGGGTCCAGTTGCATGTGGGGCTGCGTAAAGGCTCCCCTGGGGAGTTCTCTTGTACCCAAAGCCTTCCTTTGGGGGCACTTTTGGATGGTCCAAAGGGGCTCGCAACGCATTTCCTGGGGCCTGATTTTTCAGTCGTCTTCGATGTCGACTAGGGCTATGTTTAGGGATGCTCGGAAACAGCGAACCCGGAGGGTCCAGTTGCATGTGGGGCTGCGTAAAGGCTCCCCTGGGGAGTTCTCTTGTACCCAAAGCCTTCCTTTGGGGGCACTTTTGGATGGGCAAAAAGGCCTCGGAACGCATTTCCTGGGGCCTGATTTTTCAGTCGTCTTCGATGCCGGCTAGGGCTATGTTTAGGGATGCTCGGAAACAGCGAACCCGGAGGGTCCAGTTGCATGTGGGGCTGCGTAAAGGCTCCCCTGGGGAGTTCTCTTGTACCCAAAGCCTTCCTTTGGGGGCACTTTTGGATGGTCCAAAGGGGCTCGCAACGCATTTCCTGGGGCCTGATTTTTCAGTCGTCTCCGATGACGGCTAGGGCTACGTTTAGGTTTGCTCAGGAACAGCGAACCCGGAGGGTCCAGTTGCATGTGGGGCTGCGTAAAGGCTCCCCTGGGGAGTTCACTTGTACCCAAAGCCTTCCTTTGGGGGCACTTTTGGATGGTCCAAAGGGGCTCGCAACGCATTTCCTGGGGCCTGATTTTTCAGTCGTCTCCGATGACGGCTAGGGCTACGTTTAGGTTTGCTCAGGAACAGCGAACCCGGAGGGTCCAGTTGCATGTGGGGCTGCGTAAAGGCTCCCCTGGGGAGTTCTCTTGTACACAAAGCCTTCCTTTGGGGGCACTTTTGGATGGGCGAAAAGGGCTCGCAACGCATTTCCTGGGGCCTGATTTTTCAGTCGTCTTCGATGCCGACTAGGGCTATGTTTAGGTTTGCTCGGAAACAGCGAACCCGGAGGGTCCAGTTGCATGTGGGGCTGCGTAAAGGCTCCCCTGGGGAGTTCTCTTGTACCCAAAGCCTTCCTTTGGGGGCACTTTTCGATGGTCCAAAGGGGCTCGCAACGCATTTCCTGGGGCCTGATTTTTCAGTCGTCTCCGATGACGGCTAGGGTTACGTTTAGGTTTGCTCAGGAACAGCGAACCCGGAGGGTCCAGTTGCATGTGGGGCTGCGTAAAGGCTCCCCTGGGGAGTTCTCTTGTACCCAAAGCCTTCCTTTGGGGGCACTTTTGGATGGGCGAAAAGGGCTCGGAACGCATTTCCTGGGGCCTGATTTTTCCGTCGTCTTCGATGCTGGCTAGGGCTATGTTTGGGGTTTGCTCAGGAACAGCGAACCCGGAGGGTCCAGTTGCATGTGGGGCTGCGTAAAGGCTCCCCTGGGGAGTTCACTTGTACCCAAAGCCTTCCTTTGGGGGCACTTTTGGATGGGCGAAAAGGGCTCGCAACGCATTTCCTGGGGCCTGATTTTTCAGTCGTCTTCGATGACGGCTAGGGCTATGTTTAGGGATGCTCGGAAACAGCGAACCCGGAGGGTCCAGTTGCATGTGGGGCTGCGTAAAGGCTCCCCTGGGGAGTTCACTTGTACCCAAAGCCTTCCTTTGGGGGCACTTTTGGATGGTCCAAAGGGGCTCGCAACGCATTTCCTGGGGCCTGATTTTTCAGTCGTCTCCGATGACGGCTAGGGCTACGTTTAGGTTTGCTCAGGAACAGCGAACCCGGAGGGTCCAGTTGCATGTGGGGCTGCGTAAAGGCTCCCCTGGGGAGTTCACTTGTACCCAAAGCCTTCCTTTGGGGGCACTTTTGGATGGTCCAAAGGGGCTCGCAACGCATTTCCTGGGGCCTGATTTTTCAGTCGTCTCCGATGACGGCTAGGGCTACGTTTAGGTTTGCTCAGGAACAGCGAACCCGGAGGGTCCAGTTGCATGTGGGGCTGCGTAAAGGCTCCCCTGGGGAGTTCTCTTGTACCCAAAGCCTTCCTTTGGGGGCACTTTTGGATGGTCCAAAGGGGCTCGCAACGCATTTCCTGGGGCCTGATTTTTCAGTCGTCTTCGATGTCGACTAGGGCTATGTTTAGGGATGCTCGGAAACAGCGAACCCGGAGGGTCCAGTTGCATGTGGGGCTGCGTAAAGGCTCCCCTGGGGAGTTCTCTTGTACCCAAAGCCTTCCTTTGGGGGCACTTTTGGATGGGCGAAAAGGGCTCGCAACGCATTTCCTGGGGCCTGATTTTTCAGTCTTCTCCCATGCCGGCTAGGGCTACGTTTAGGGATGCTCGGAAACAGCGAACCCGGAGGGTCCAGTTGCATGTGGGGCTGCGTAAAGGCTCCCCTGGGGAGTTCTCTTGTACCCAAAGCCTTCCTTTGGGGGCACTTTTGGATAGTCCAAAGGGGCTCGCAACGCATTTCCTGGGGCCTGATTTTTCACTCGTCTCCGATGACGGCTAGGGCTACGTTTAGGTTTGCTCAGGAACAGCGAACCCGGAGGGTCCAGTTGCATGTGGGGCTGCGTAAAGGCTCCCCTGGGGAGTTCTCTTGTACCCAAAGCCTTCCTTTGGGGGCACTTTTGGATGGGCGAAAAGGGCTCGCAACGCATTTCCTGGGGCCTGATTTTTCAGTCGTCTCCGATGACGGCTAGGGCTACGTTTAGGTTTGCTCAGGAACAGCGAACCCGGAGGGTCCAGTTGCATGTGGGGCTGCGTAAAGGCTCCCCTGGGGAGTTCTCTTGTACCCAAAGCCTTCCTTTGGGGGCACTTTTGGATGGTCCAAAGGGGCTCGCAACGCATTTCCTGGGGCCTGATTTTTTACTCATCTACGATGACTGCTAGGGTTACGTTTAGGTTTGCTCAGGAACAGCGAACCCGGAGGGTCCAGTTGCATGTGGGGCTGCGTAAAGGCTCCCCTGGGGAGTTCTCTTGTACCCAAAGCCTTCCTCTGGGGGCACTTTTGGATGGTCCAAAGGGGTTCGCAACGCATTTCCTGGGGCCTGATTTTTCACTCATCTACGATGACGGCTAGGGTTACGTTTAGGTTTGCTCAGGAACAGCGAACCCGGAGGGTCCAGTTGCATGTGGGGCTGCGTAAAGGCTCCCCTGGGGAGTTCTCTTGTACCCAAAGCCTTCCTTTGGGGGCACTTTTGGATGGGCGAAAAGGGCTCACAACGCATTTCCTGAGGCCTGATTTTTCAGTCGTCTTCGATGTCGACTAGGGCTATGTTTAGGGATGCTCGGAAACAGCGAACCCGGAGGGTCCAGTTGCATGTGGGGCTGCATAAAGGCTCCCCTTGGGAGTTCTCTTGTACCCAAAGCCTTCCTTTGGGGGCACTTTTGGATGGTCCAAAGGGGCTCGCAACGCATTTCCTGGGGCCTGATTTT
>NW_027076178.1:180000-202500 GCF_963932015.1 Anas acuta | reverse complement strand
AAGGGCTCGGAACGCATTTCCTGGGGCCTGATTTTTCAGTCGTCTTCGATGCCGGCTAGGGCTATGTTTAGGGATGCTCGGAAACAGCGAACCCGGAGGGTCCAGTTGCATGTGGGGCTGCGTAAAGGCTCCCCTGGGGAGTTCTCTTGTACCCAAAGCCTTCCTTTGGGGGCACTTTTGGATGGGCAAAAAGGGCTCGGAACGCATTTCCTGGGGCCTGATTTTTCAGTCGTCTTCGATGCCGGCTAGGGCTATGTTTAGGGATGCTCGGAAACAGCGAACCCGGAGGGTCCAGTTGCATGTGGGGCTGCGTAAAGGCTCCCCTGGGGAGTTCTCTTGTACCCAAAGCCTTCCTTTGGGGGCACTTTTGGATGGTCCAAAGGGGTACGCAACGCATTTCCTGGGGCCTGATTTTTCAGTCGTCTTCGATGACGGCTAGGGCTACGTTTAGGTTTGCTCAGGAACAGCGAACCCGGAGGGTCCAGTTGCATGTGGGGCTGCGTAAAGGCTCCCCTGGGGAGTTCTCTTGTACCCAAAGCCTTCCTTTGGTGCACTTTAGGATGGGCGAAAATAGCTCGCAACGCATTTCCTGAGGCCTGATTTTTCAGTCGTCTTCGATGCCGACTAGGGCTACGTTTAGGTTTGCTCAGGAACAGCGAACCCGGAGGGTCCAGTTGCATGTGGGGCTGCGTAAAGGCTCCCCTGGGGAGTTCTCTTGTACCCAAAGCCTTCCTTTGGGGGCACTTTTGGATGGTCCAAAGGGGTTCGCAACGCATTTCCTGGGGCCTGATTTTTCAGTCTTCTCCCATGCCGGCTAGGGCTATGTTTAGGGATGCTCGGTAACAGCGAACCCGGAGGGTCCAGTTGCATGTGGGGCTGCGTAAAGGCTCCCCTGGGGAGTTCACTTGTACCCAAAGCCTTCCTTTGGGGGCACTTTTGGATGGGCAAAAAGGGCTCGCAACGCATTTCCTGGGGCCTGATTTTTCAGTCTTCTCCCATGCCGGCTAGTGCTATGTTTAGGGATGCTCGGAAACAGCGAACCCAGAGGGTCCAGTTGCATGTGGGGCTGCGTAAAGGCTCCCCTGGGGAGTTCTCTTCTACCCAAAGCCTTCCTTTGGGGGCACTTTTGGATGGTCCAAAGGGGTTCGCAACGCATTTCCTGGGGCCTGATTTTTCACTCATCTACGATGACGGCTAGGGCTACGTTTAGGTTTGCTCAGGAACAGCGAACCCGGAGGGTCCAGTTGCATGTGGGGCTGCGTAAAGGCTCCCCTGGGGAGTTCACTTGTACCCAAAGCCTTCCTTTGGGGGCACTTTTGGATGGTCCAAAGGGGCTCGCAACGCATTTCCTGGGGCCTGATTTTTCAGTCGTCTCCGATGCCGGCTAGGGCTACGTTTAGGTTTGCTCAGGAACAGCGAACCCGGAGGGTCCAGTTGCATGTGGGGCTGCGTAAAGGCTCCCCTGGGGAGTTCTCTTGTACCCAAAGCCTTCCTTTGGGGGCACTTTTGGATGGTCCAAAGGGGCTCGCAACGCATTTCCGGGGGCCTGATTTTTCACTCATCTACGATGACGGCTAGGGCTATGTTTAGGTTTGCTCAGGAACAGCGAACCCGGAGGGTCCAGTTGCATGTGGGGCTGCGTAAAGGCTCCCCTGGGGAGTTCTCTTGTACCCAAAGCCTTCCTTTGGGGGCACTTTTGGATGGGCGAAAAGGGCTCGCAACGCATTTCCTGGGGCCTGATTTTTCAGTCTTCTCCCATGCCGGCTAGGGCTACGTTTAGGGATGCTCGGAAACAGCGAACCCGGAGGGTCCAGTTGCATGTGGGGCTGCGTAAAGGCTCCCCTGGGGAGTTCTCTTGTACCCAAAGCCTTCCTTTGGGGGCACTTTTGGATAGTCCAAAGGGGCTCGCAACGCATTTCCTGGGGCCTGATTTTTCACTCGTCTCCGATGACGGCTAGGGCTACGTTTAGGTTTGCTCAGGAACAGCGAACCCGGAGGGTCCAGTTGCATGTGGGGCTGCGTAAAGGCTCCCCTGGGGAGTTCTCTTGTACCCAAAGCCTTCCTTTGGGGGCACTTTTGGATGGTCCAAAGGGGCTCGCAACGCATTTCCTGGGGCCTGATTTTTCAGTCGTCTTCGATGTCGACTAGGGCTATGTTTAGGGATGCTCGGAAACAGCGAACCCGGAGGGTCCAGTTGCATGTGGGGCTGCGTAAAGGCTCCCCTGGGGAGTTCTCTTGTACCCAAAGCCTTCCTTTGGGGGCACTTTTGGATGGGCAAAAAGGCCTCGGAACGCATTTCCTGGGGCCTGATTTTTCAGTCGTCTTCGATGCCGGCTAGGGCTATATTTAGGGATGCTCGGAAACAGCGAACCCGGAGGGTCCAGTTGCATGTGGGGCTGCGTAAAGGCTCCCCTGGGGAGTTCTCTTGTACCCAAAGCCTTCCTTTGGGGGCACTTTTGGATGGTCCAAAGGGGCTCGCAACGCATTTCCTGGGGCCTGATTTTTCAGTCGTCTCCGATGACGGCTAGGGCTACGTTTAGGGATGCTCGGAAACAGCGAACCCGGAGGGTCCAGTTGCATGTGGGGCTGCGTAAAGGCTCCCCTGGGGAGTTCACTTGTACCCAAAGCCTTCCTTTGGGGGCACTTTTGGATGGTCCAAAGGGGCTCGCAACGCATTTCCTGGGGCCTGATTTTTCAGTCGTCTCCGATGACGGCTAGGGCTACGTTTAGGTTTGCTCAGGAACAGCGAACCCGGAGGGTCCAGTTGCATGTGGGGCTGCGTAAAGGCTCCCCTGGGGAGTTCTCTTGTACCCAAAGCCTTCCTTTGGGGGCACTTTTGGATGGGCGAAAAGGGGTTCGCAACGCATTTCCGGGGGCCTGATTTTTCACTCATCTACGATGACGGCTAGGGCTACGTTTAGGTTTGCTCAGGAACAGCGAACCCGGAGGGTCCAGTTGCATGTGGGGCTGCGTAAAGGCTCCCCTGGGGAGTTCTCTTGTACTCAAAGCCTTCCTTTGGGGGCACTTTTGGATGGGCGAAAAGGGCTCGCAACGCATTTCCTGGGGCCTGATTTTTCAGTCGTCTTCGATGTCGACTAGGGCTATGTTTAGGGATGCTCGGAAACAGCGAACCCGGAGGGTCCAGTTGCATGTGGGGCTGCGTAAAGGCTCCCCTGGGGAGTTCTCTTGTACCCAAAGCCTTCCTTTGGGGGCACTTTTGGATGGGCGAAAAGGGCTCGCAACGCATTTCCTGGGGCCTGATTTTTCAGTCTTCTCCCATGCCGGCTAGGGCTACGTTTAGGGATGCTCGGAAACAGCGAACCCGGAGGGTCCAGTTGCATGTGGGGCTGCGTAAAGGCTCCCCTGGGGAGTTCTCTTGTACCCAAAGCCTTCCTTTGGGGGCACTTTTGGATAGTCCAAAGGGGCTCGCAACGCATTTCCTGGGGCCTGATTTTTCAGTCGTCTCCGATGACGGCTAGGGCTACGTTTAGGTTTGCTCAGGAACAGCGAACCCGGAGGGTCCAGTTGCATGTGGGGCTGCGTAAAGGCTCCCCTGGGGAGTTCTCTTGTACCCAAAGCCTTCCTTTGGGGGCACTTTTGGATGGGCGAAAAGGGCTCGCAACGCATTTCCTGGGGCCTGATTTTTCAGTCGTCTCCGATGACGGCTAGGGCTACGTTTAGGTTTGCTCAGGAACAGCGAACCCGGAGGGTCCAGTTGCATGTGGGGCTGCGTAAAGGCTCCCCTGGGGAGTTCACTTGTACCCAAAGCCTTCCTTTGGGGGCACTTTTGGATGGTCCAAAGGGGCTCGCAACGCATTTCCTGGGGCCTGATTTTTCAGTCGTCTCCGATGACGGCTAGGGCTACGTTTAGGTTTGCTCAGGAACAGCGAACCCGGAGGGTCCAGTTGCATGTGGGGCTGCGTAAAGGCTCCCCTGGGGAGTTCTCTTGTACCCAAAGCCTTCCTTTGGGGGCACTTTTGGATGGTCCAAAGGGGCTCGCAACGCATTTCCTGGGGCCTGATTTTTCAGTCGTCTTCGATGTCGACTAGGGCTATGTTTAGGGATGCTCGGAAACAGCGAACCCGGAGGGTCCAGTTGCATGTGGGGCTGCGTAAAGGCTCCCCTGGGGAGTTCTCTTGTACCCAAAGCCTTCCTTTGGGGGCACTTTTGGATGGGCAAAAAGGCCTCGGAACGCATTTCCTGGGGCCTGATTTTTCAGTCGTCTTCGATGCCGGCTAGGGCTATATTTAGGGATGCTCGGAAACAGCGAACCCGGAGGGTCCAGTTGCATGTGGGGCTGCGTAAAGGCTCCCCTGGGGAGTTCTCTTGTACCCAAAGCCTTACTTTGGGGGCACTTTTGGATGGTCCAAAGGGGCTCGCAACGCATTTCCTGGGGCCTGATTTTTCAGTCGTCTCCGTTGACGGCTAGGGCTACGTTTAGGTTTGCTCAGGAACAGCGAACCCGGAGGGTCCAGTTGCATGTGGGGCTGCATAAAGGCTCCCCTGGGGAGTTCTCTTGTACCCAAAGCCTTCCTTTGGGGGCACTTTTGGATGGTCCAAAGGGGCTCGCAACGCATTTCCTGGGGCCTGATTTTTCAGTCGTCTTCGATGCCGGCTAGGGCTATATTTAGGGATGCTCGGAAACAGCGAACCCGGAGGGTCCAGTTGCATGTGGGGCTGCGTAAAGGCTCCCCTGGGGAGTTCTCTTGTACCCAAAGCCTTCCTTTGGGGGCACTTTTGGATGGTCCAAAGGGGCTCGCAACGCATTTCCTGGGGCCTGATTTTTCAGTCGTCTTCGATGCCGGCTAGGGCTACGTTTAGGTTTGCTCAGGAACAGCGAACCCGGAGGGTCCAGTTGCATGTGGGGCTGCATAAAGGCTCCCCTGGGGAGTTCACTTGTACCCAAAGCCTTCCTTTGGGGGCACTTTTGGATGGTCCAAAGGGGCTCGCAACGCATTTCCTGGGGCCTGATTTTTCAGTCGTCTCCGATGACGGCTAGGGCTACGTTTAGGTTTGCTCAGGAACAGCGAACCCGGAGGGTCCAGTTGCATGTGGGGCTGCGTAAAGGCTCCCCTGGGGAGTTCTCTTGTACCCAAAGCCTTCCTTTGGGGGCACTTTTGGATGGGCGAAAAGGGGTTCGCAACGCATTTCCGGGGGCCTGATTTTTCACTCATCTACGATGACGGCTAGGGCTACGTTTAGGTTTGCTCAGGAACAGCGAACCCGGAGGGTCCAGTTGCATGTGGGGCTGCGTAAAGGCTCCCCTGGGGAGTTCTCTTGTACTCAAAGCCTTCCTTTGGGGGCACTTTTGGATGGGCGAAAAGGGCTCGCAACGCATTTCCTGGGGCCTGATTTTTCAGTCGTCTTCGATGTCGACTAGGGCTATGTTTAGGGATGCTCGGAAACAGCGAACCCGGAGGGTCCAGTTGCATGTGGGGCTGCGTAAAGGCTCCCCTGGGGAGTTCTCTTGTACCCAAAGCCTTCCTTTGGGGGCACTTTTGGATAGTCCAAAGGGGCTCGCAACGCATTTCCTGGGGCCTGATTTTTCACTCGTCTCCGATGACGGCTAGGGCTACGTTTAGGTTTGCTCAGGAACAGCGAACCCGGAGGGTCCAGTTGCATGTGGGGCTGCGTAAAGGCTCCCCTGGGGAGTTCTCTTGTACCCAAAGCCTTCCTTTGGGGGCACTTTTGGATGGGCGAAAAGGGCTCGCAACGCATTTCCTGGGGCCTGATTTTTCAGTCGTCTCCGATGACGGCTAGGGCTACGTTTAGGTTTGCTCAGGAACAGCGAACCCGGAGGGTCCAGTTGCATGTGGGGCTGCGTAAAGGCTCCCCTGGGGAGTTCTCTTGTACCCAAAGCCTTCCTTTGGGGGCACTTTTGGATAGTCCAAAGGGGCTCGCAACGCATTTCCTGGGGCCTGATTTTTCAGTCGTCTCCGTTGACGGCTAGGGCTACGTTTAGGTTTGCTCAGGAACAGCGAACCCAGAGGGTCCAGTTGCATGTGGGGCTGCGTAAAGGCTCCCCTGGGGAGTTCACTTGTACCCAAAGCCTTCCTTTGGGGGCACTTTTGGATGGGCAAAAAGGGCTCGCAACGCATTTCCTGGGGCCTGATTTTTCAGTCGTCTTCGATGCCGGCTAGGGCTATGTTTAGGGATGCTCGGAAACAGCGAACCCGGAGGGTCCAGTTGCATGTGGGGCTGCGTAAAGGCTCCCCTGGGGAGTTCTCTTGTACCCAAAGCCTTCCTTTGGGGGCACTTTTGGATGGTCCAAAGGGGTACGCAACGCATTTCCTGGGGCCTGATTTTTCAGTCGTCTTCGATGACGGCTAGGGCTACGTTTAGGTTTGCTCAGGAACAGCGAACCCGGAGGGTCCAGTTGCATGTGGGGCTGCGTAAAGGCTCCCCTGGGGAGTTCTCTTGTACCCAAAGCCTTCCTTTGGGGCACTTTTGGATGGTCCAAAGGGGCTCGCAACGCATTTCCTGGGGCCTGATTTTTCAGTCGTCTCCGTTGACGGCTAGGGCTACGTTTAGGTTTGCTCAGGAACAGCGAACCCGGAGGGTCCAGTTGCATGTGGGGCTGCGTAAAGGCTCCCCTGGGGAGTTCTCTTGTACCCAAAGCCTTCCTTTGGGGGCACTTTTGGATGGGCAAAAAGGGCTCGGAACGCATTTCCTGGGGCCTGATTTTTCAGTCGTCTTCGATGCCGGCTAGGGCTATGTTTAGGGATGCTCGGAAACAGCGAACCCGGAGGGTCCAGTTGCATGTGGGGCTGCGTAAAGGCTCCCCTGGGGAGTTCTCTTGTACCCAAAGCCTTCCTTTGGGGGCACTTTTGGATGGTCCAAAGGGGTACGCAACGCATTTCCTGGGGCCTGATTTTTCAGTCGTCTTCGATGACGGCTAGGGCTACGTTTAGGTTTGCTCAGGAACAGCGAACCTGGAGGGTCCAGTTGCATGTGGGGCTGCGTAAAGGCTCCCCTGGGGAGTTCTCTTGTACCCAAAGCCTTCCTTTGGTGCACTTTAGGATGGGCGAAAATAGCTCGCAACGCATTTCCTGAGGCCTGATTTTTCAGTCGTCTTCGATGCCGACTAGGGCTACGTTTAGGGATGCTCGGAAACAGCGAACCCGGAGGGTCCAGTTGCATGTGGGGCTGCGTAAAGGCTCCCCTGGGGAGTTCACTTGTACCCAAAGCCTTCCTTTGGGGGCACTTTTGGATGGTCCAAAAGGGCTCGCAACGCATTTCCTGGGGCCTGATTTTTCACTCGTCTCCGATGACGGCTAGGGCTACGTTTAGGTTTGCTCAGGAACAGCGAACCCGGAGGGTCCAGTTGCATGTGGGGCTGCGTAAAGGCTCCCCTGCGGAGTTCACTTGTACCCAAAGCCTTCCTTTGGGGGCACTTTTGGATGGTCCAAAGGGGCTCGCAACGCATTTCCTGGGGCCTGATTTTTCAGTCGTCTCCGATGACGGCTAGGGCTACGTTTAGGTTTGCTCAGGAACAGCGAACCCAGAGGGTCCAGTTGCATGTGGGGCTGCGTAAAGGCTCCCCTGGGGAGTTCTCTTGTACCCAAAGCCTTCCTTTGGGGGCACTTTTGGATGGTCCAAAGGGGTTCGCAACGCATTTCCTGGGGCCTGATTTTTCAGTCTTCTCCCATGCCGGCTAGGGCTATGTTTAGGGATGCTCGGTAACAGCGAACCCGGAGGGTCCAGTTGCATGTGGGGCTGCGTAAAGGCTCCCCTGGGGAGTTCACTTGTACCCAAAGCCTTCCTTTGGGGGCACTTTTGGATGGGCAAAAAGGGCTCGCAACGCATTTCCTGGGGCCTGATTTTTCAGTCTTCTCCCATGCCGGCTAGTGCTATGTTTAGGGATGCTCGGAAACAGCGAACCCAGAGGGTCCAGTTGCATGTGGGGCTGCGTAAAGGCTCCCCTGGGGAGTTCTCTTGTACCCAAAGCCTTCCTTTGGGGGCACTTTTGGATGGGCAAAAAGGGCTCGGAACGCATTTCCTGGGGCCTGATTTTTCAGTCGTCTTCGATGCCGGCTAGGGCTACGTTTAGGGATGCTCGGAAACAGCGAACCCGGAGGGTCCAGTTGCATGTGGGGCTGCGTAAAGGCTCCCCTGGGGAGTTCACTTGTACCCAAAGCCTTCCTTTGGGGGCACTTTTGGATGGTCCAAAGGGGCTCGCAACGCATTTCCTGGGGCCTGATTTTTCAGTCGTCTCCGATGACGGCTAGGGCTACGTTTAGGTTTGCTCAGGAACAGCGAACCCGGAGGGTCCAGTTGCATGTGGGGCTGCGTAAAGGCTCCCCTGGGTAGTTCTCTTGTACCCAAAGCCTTCCTTTGGGGGCACTTTTGGATGGTCCAAAGGGGTTCGCAACGCATTTCCTGGGGCCTGATTTTTCACTCATCTACGATGACGGCTAGGGCTACGTTTAGGTTTGCTCAGGAACAGCGAACCCGGAGGGTCCAGTTGCATGTGGGGCTGCGTAAAGGCTCCCCTGGGGAGTTCACTTGTACCCAAAGCCTTCCTTTGGGGGCACTTTTGGATGGTCCAAAGGGGCTCGCAACGCATTTCCTGGGGCCTGATTTTTCAGTCGTCTCCGATGCCGGCTAGGGCTACGTTTAGGTTTGCTCAGGAACAGCGAACCCGGAGGGTCCAGTTGCATGTGGGGCTGCGTAAAGGCTCCCCTGGGGAGTTCTCTTGTACCCAAAGCCTTCCTTTGGGGGCACTTTTGGATGGTCCAAAGGGGTTCGCAACGCATTTCCGGGGGCCTGATTTTTCACTCATCTACGATGACGGCTAGGGCTACGTTTAGGTTTGCTCAGGAACAGCGAACCCGGAGGGTCCAGTTGCATGTGGGGCTGCGTAAAGGCTCCCCTGGGGAGTTCTCTTGTACCCAAAGCCTTCCTTTGGGGGCACTTTTGGATGGGCGAAAAGGGCTCGCAACGCATTTCCTGGGGCCTGATTTTTCAGTCGTCTCCGATGACGGCTAGGGCTACGTTTAGGTTTGCTCAGGAACAGCGAACCCGGAGGGTCCAGTTGCATGTGGGGCTGCGTAAAGGCTCCCCTGGGGAGTTCTCTTGTACCCAAAGCCTTCCTTTGGGGGCACTTTTGGATGGGCGAAAAGGGCTCGCAACGCATTTCCTGGGGCCTGATTTTTCAGTCTTCTCCCATGCCGGCTAGGGCTACGTTTAGGGATGCTCGGAAACAGCGAACCCGGAGGGTCCAGTTGCATGTGGGGCTGCGTAAAGGCTCCCCTGGGGAGTTCTCTTGTACCCAAAGCCTTCCTTTGGGGGCACTTTTGGATAGTCCAAAGGGGCTCGCAACGCATTTCCTGGGGCCTGATTTTTCACTCGTCTCCGATGACGGCTAGGGCTACGTTTAGGTTTGCTCAGGAACAGCGAACCCGGAGGGTCCAGTTGCATGTGGGGCTGCGTAAAGGCTCCCCTGGGGAGTTCTCTTGTACCCAAAGCCTTCCTTTGGGGGCACTTTTGGATGGTCCAAAGGGGCTCGCAACGCATTTCCTGGGGCCTGATTTTTCAGTCGTCTTCGATGTCGACTAGGGCTATGTTTAGGGATGCTCGGAAACAGCGAACCCGGAGGGTCCAGTTGCATGTGGGGCTGCGTAAAGGCTCCCCTGGGGAGTTCTCTTGTACCCAAAGCCTTCCTTTGGGGGCACTTTTGGATGGGCAAAAAGGCCTCGGAACGCATTTCCTGGGGCCTGATTTTTCAGTCGTCTTCGATGCCGGCTAGGGCTATATTTAGGGATGCTCGGAAACAGCGAACCCGGAGGGTCCAGTTGCATGTGGGGCTGCGTAAAGGCTCCCCTGGGGAGTTCTCTTGTACCCAAAGCCTTCCTTTGGGGGCACTTTTGGATGGTCCAAAGGGGCTCGCAACGCATTTCCTGGGGCCTGATTTTTCAGTCGTCTCCGATGACGGCTAGGGCTACGTTTAGGTTTGCTCAGGAACAGCGAACCCGGAGGGTCCAGTTGCATGTGGGGCTGCGTAAAGGCTCCCCTGGGGAGTTCACTTGTACCCAAAGCCTTCCTTTGGGGGCACTTTTGGATGGTCCAAAGGGGCTCGCAACGCATTTCCTGGGGCCTGATTTTTCAGTCGTCTCCGATGACGGCTAGGGCTACGTTTAGGTTTGCTCAGGAACAGCGAACCCGGAGGGTCCAGTTGCATGTGGGGCTGCGTAAAGGCTCCCCTGGGGAGTTCTCTTGTACCCAAAGCCTTCCTTTGGGGGCACTTTTGGATGGGCGAAAAGGGGTTCGCAACGCATTTCCGGGGGCCTGATTTTTCACTCATCTACGATGACGGCTAGGGCTACGTTTAGGTTTGCTCAGGAACAGCGAACCCGGAGGGTCCAGTTGCATGTGGGGCTGCGTAAAGGCTCCCCTGGGGAGTTCTCTTGTACTCAAAGCCTTCCTTTGGGGGCACTTTTGGATGGGCGAAAAGGGCTCGCAACGCATTTCCTGGGGCCTGATTTTTCAGTCGTCTTCGATGTCGACTAGGGCTATGTTTAGGGATGCTCGGAAACAGCGAACCCGGAGGGTCCAGTTGCATGTGGGGCTGCGTAAAGGCTCCCCTGGGGAGTTCTCTTGTACCCAAAGCCTTCCTTTGGGGGCACTTTTGGATGGGCGAAAAGGGCTCGCAATGCATTTCCTGGGGCCTGATTTTTCAGTCTTCTCCCATGCCGGCTAGGGCTACGTTTAGGGATGCTCGGAAACAGCGAACCCGGAGGGTCCAGTTGCATGTGGGGCTGCGTAAAGGCTCCCCTGGGGAGTTCTCTTGTACCCAAAGCCTTCCTTTGGGGGCACTTTTGGATAGTCCAAAGGGGCTCGCAACGCATTTCCTGGGGCCTGATTTTTCAGTCGTCTCCGATGACGGCTAGGGCTACGTTTAGGTTTGCTCAGGAACAGCGAACCCGGAGGGTCCAGTTGCATGTGGGGCTGCGTAAAGGCTCCCCTGGGGAGTTCTCTTGTACCCAAAGCCTTCCTTTGGGGGCACTTTTGGATGGGCGAAAAGGGCTCGCAACGCATTTCCTGGGGCCTGATTTTTCAGTCGTCTCCGATGACGGCTAGGGCTACGTTTAGGTTTGCTCAGGAACAGCGAACCCGGAGGGTCCAGTTGCATGTGGGGCTGCGTAAAGGCTCCCCTGGGGAGTTCACTTGTACCCAAAGCCTTCCTTTGGGGGCACTTTTGGATGGTCCAAAGGGGCTCGCAACGCATTTCCTGGGGCCTGATTTTTCAGTCGTCTCCGATGACGGCTAGGGCTACGTTTAGGTTTGCTCAGGAACAGCGAACCCGGAGGGTCCAGTTGCATGTGGGGCTGCGTAAAGGCTCCCCTGGGGAGTTCTCTTGTACCCAAAGCCTTCCTTTGGGGGCACTTTTGGATGGTCCAAAGGGGCTCGCAACGCATTTCCTGGGGCCTGATTTTTCAGTCGTCTTCGATGTCGACTAGGGCTATGTTTAGGGATGCTCGGAAACAGCGAACCCGGAGGGTCCAGTTGCATGTGGGGCTGCGTAAAGGCTCCCCTGGGGAGTTCACTTGTACCCAAAGCCTTCCTTTGGGGGCACTTTTGGATGGTCCAAAGGGGCTCGCAACGCATTTCCTGGGGCCTGATTTTTCAGTCGTCTCCGATGACGGCTAGGGCTACGTTTAGGGATGTTCGGAAACAGCGAACCCGGAGGGTCCAGTTGCATGTGGGGCTGTGTAAAGGCTCCCCTGGGGAGTTCTCTTGTACCCAAAGCCTTCCTTTGGGGGCACTTTTGGATGGTCCAAAGGGGCTCGCAACGCATTTCCTGGGGCCTGATTTTTCAGTCGTCTCCGATGACGGCTAGGGCTACGTTTAGGTTTGCTCAGGAACAGTGAACCCGGAGGGTCCAGTTGCATGTGGGGCTGCGTAAAGGCTCCCCTGGGGAGTTCTCTTGTACCCAAAGCCTTCCTTTGGGGGCACTTTTGGATGGGCGAAAAGGGCTCGCAACGCATTTCCTGAGGCCTGATTTTTCAGTCGTCTTCGATGCCGTCTCGGTCTATGTTTAGGGATGCTCGGAAAAAGCAAACCCGGAGGGTCCAGTTGCATGTGCGGCTGCGTAAAGGCTCCCCTGGGGAGTTCACTTGTACCCAAAGCCTTCCTTTGGGGGCACTTTTGGATGGGCAAAAAGGGCTCGCAACGCATTTCCTGGGGCCTGATTTTTCAGTCGTCTTCGATGCCGGCTAGGGCTATGTTTAGGGATGCTCGGAAACAGCGAACCCGGAGGGTCCAGTTGCATGTGGGGCTGCGTAAAGGCTCCCCTGGGGAGTTCTCTTGTACCCAAAGCCTTCCTTTGGGGGCACTTTTGGATGGGCGAAAAGGGCTCGCAACGCATTTCCTGGGGCCTGATTTTTCAGTCGTCTTCGATGACGGCTAGGGCTACGTTTAGGTTTGCTCAGGAACAGCGAACCCGGAGGGTCCAGTTGCATGTGGGGCTGCGTAAAGGCTCCCCTGGGGAGTTCTCTTGTACCCAAAGCCTTCCTTTGGGGGCACTTTTGGATGGGCGAAAAGGGCTCGCAACGCATTTCCTGGGGCCTGATTTTTCAGTCGTCTCCGATGCCGGCTAGGGCTATGTTTAGGGATGCTCGGAAACAGCGAACCCGGAGGGTCCAGTTGCATGTGGGGCTGCGTAAAGGCTCCCCTGGGGAGTTCACTTGTACCCAAAGCCTTCCTTTGGGGGCACTTTTGGATGGTCCAAAGGGGCTCGCAACGCATTTCCTGGGGCCTGATTTTCAGTCGTCTCCGATGACGGCTAGGGCTACGTTTAGGTTTGCTCAGGAACAGCGAACCCGGAGGGTCCAGTTGCATGTGGGGCTGCGTAAAGGCTCCCCTGGGGAGTTCTCTTGTACCCAAAGCCTTCCTTTGGGGGCACTTTTGGATGGTCCAAAGGGGCTCGCAACGCATTTCCTGGGGCCTGATTTTTCAGTCGTCTTCGATGTCGACTAGGGCTATGTTTAGGGATGCTCGGAAACAGCGAACCCGGAGGGTCCAGTTGCATGTGGGGCTGCGTAAAGGCTCCCCTGGGGAGTTCTCTTGTACCCAAAGCCTTCCTTTGGGGGCACTTTTGGATGGGCAAAAAGGCCTCGGAACGCATTTCCTGGGGCCTGATTTTTCAGTCGTCTTCGATGCCGGCTAGGGCTATGTTTAGGGATGCTCGGAAACAGCGAACCCGGAGGGTCCAGTTGCATGTGGGGCTGCGTAAAGGCTCCCCTGGGGAGTTCTCTTGTACCCAAAGCCTTCCTTTGGGGGCACTTTTGGATGGTCCAAAGGGGCTCGCAACGCATTTCCTGGGGCCTGATTTTTCAGTCGTCTCCGATGACGGCTAGGGCTACGTTTAGGTTTGCTCAGGAACAGCGAACCCGGAGGGTCCAGTTGCATGTGGGGCTGCGTAAAGGCTCCCCTGGGGAGTTCACTTGTACCCAAAGCCTTCCTTTGGGGGCACTTTTGGATGGTCCAAAGGGGCTCGCAACGCATTTCCTGGGGCCTGATTTTTCAGTCGTCTCCGATGACGGCTAGGGCTACGTTTAGGTTTGCTCAGGAACAGCGAACCCGGAGGGTCCAGTTGCATGTGGGGCTGCGTAAAGGCTCCCCTGGGGAGTTCTCTTGTACCCAAAGCCTTCCTTTGGGGGCACTTTTGGATGGGCGAAAAGGGGTTCGCAACGCATTTCCGGGGGCCTGATTTTTCACTCATCTACGATGACGGCTAGGGCTACGTTTAGGTTTGCTCAGGAACAGCGAACCCGGAGGGTCCAGTTGCATGTGGGGCTGCGTAAAGGCTCCCCTGGGGAGTTCTCTTGTACCCAAAGCCTTCCTTTGGGGGCACTTTTGGATGGGCGAAAAGGGCTCGCAACGCATTTCCTGGGCCTGATTTTTCAGTCGTCTTCGATGTCGACTAGGGCTATGTTTAGGGATGCTCGGAAACAGCGAACCCGGAGGGTCCAGTTGCATGTGGGGCTGCGTAAAGGCTCCCCTGGGGAGTTCTCTTGTACCCAAAGCCTTCCTTTGGGGGCACTTTTGGATGGTCCAAAGGGGTTCGCAACGCATTTCCTGGGGCCTGATTTTTCACTCATCTACGATGACGGCTAGGGCTACGTTTAGGTTTGCTCAGGAACAGCGAACCCGGAGGGTCCAGTTGCATGTGGGGCTGCGTAAAGGCTCCCCTGGGGAGTTCTCTTGTACCCAAAGCCTTCCTTTGGGGGCACTTTTGGATGGGCGAAAAGGGCTCGCAACGCATTTCCTGGGGCCTGATTTTTCAGTCTTCTCCCATGCCGGCTAGGGCTACGTTTAGGGATGCTCGGAAACAGCGAACCCGGAGGGTCCAGTTGCATGTGGGGCTGCGTAAAGGCTCCCCTGGGAGTTCTCTTGTACCCAAAGCCTTCCTTTGGGGGCACTTTTGGATAGTCCAAAGGGGCTCGCAACGCATTTCCTGGGGCCTGATTTTTCACTCGTCTCCGATGACGGCTAGGGCTACGTTTAGGTTTGCTCAGGAACAGCGAACCCGGAGGGTCCAGTTGCATGTGGGGCTGCGTAAAGGCTCCCCTGGGGAGTTCTCTTGTACCCAAAGCCTTCCTTTGGGGGCACTTTTGGATGGTCCAAAGGGGCTCGCAACGCATTTCCTGGGGCCTGATTTTTCAGTCGTCTTCGATGTCGACTAGGGCTATGTTTAGGGATGCTCGGAAACAGCGAACCCGGAGGGTCCAGTTGCATGTGGGGCTGCGTAAAGGCTCCCCTGGGGAGTTCTCTTGTACCCAAAGCCTTCCTTTGGGGGCACTTTTGGATGGGCAAAAAGGCCTCGGAACGCATTTCCTGGGGCCTGATTTTTCAGTCGTCTTCGATGCCGGCTAGGGCTATATTTAGGGATGCTCGGAAACAGCGAACCCGGAGGGTCCAGTTGCATGTGGGGCTGCGTAAAGGCTCCCCTGGGGAGTTCTCTTGTACCCAAAGCCTTCCTTTGGGGGCACTTTTGGATGGTCCAAAGGGGCTCGCAACGCATTTCCTGGGGCCTGATTTTTCAGTCGTCTCCGATGACGGCTAGGGCTACGTTTAGGTTTGCTCAGGAACAGCGAACCCGGAGGGTCCAGTTGCATGTGGGGCTGCGTAAAGGCTCCCCTGGGGAGTTCACTTGTACCCAAAGCCTTCCTTTGGGGGCACTTTTGGATGGTCCAAAGGGGCTCGCAACGCATTTCCTGGGGCCTGATTTTTCAGTCGTCTCCGATGACGGCTAGGGCTACGTTTAGGTTTGCTCAGGAACAGCGAACCCGGAGGGTCCAGTTGCATGTGGGGCTGCGTAAAGGCTCCCCTGGGGAGTTCTCTTGTACCCAAAGCCTTCCTTTGGGGGCACTTTTGGATGGGCGAAAAGGGGTTCGCAACGCATTTCCGGGGGCCTGATTTTTCACTCATCTACGATGACGGCTAGGGCTACGTTTAGGTTTGCTCAGGAACAGCGAACCCGGAGGGTCCAGTTGCATGTGGGGCTGCGTAAAGGCTCCCCTGGGGAGTTCTCTTGTACTCAAAGCCTTCCTTTGGGGGCACTTTTGGATGGGCGAAAAGGGCTCGCAACGCATTTCCTGGGGCCTGATTTTTCAGTCGTCTTCGATGTCGACTAGGGCTATGTTTAGGGATGCTCGGAAACAGCGAACCCGGAGGGTCCAGTTGCATGTGGGGCTGCGTAAAGGCTCCCCTGGGGAGTTCTCTTGTACCCAAAGCCTTCCTTTGGGGGCACTTTTGGATGGGCGAAAAGGGCTCGCAATGCATTTCCTGGGGCCTGATTTTTCAGTCTTCTCCCATGCCGGCTAGGGCTACGTTTAGGGATGCTCGGAAACAGCGAACCCGGAGGGTCCAGTTGCATGTGGGGCTGCGTAAAGGCTCCCCTGGGGAGTTCTCTTGTACCCAAAGCCTTCCTTTGGGGGCACTTTTGGATAGTCCAAAGGGGCTCGCAACGCATTTCCTGGGGCCTGATTTTTCAGTCGTCTCCGATGACGGCTAGGGCTACGTTTAGGTTTGCTCAGGAACAGCGAACCCGGAGGGTCCAGTTGCATGTGGGGCTGCGTAAAGGCTCCCCTGGGGAGTTCTCTTGTACCCAAAGCCTTCCTTTGGGGGCACTTTTGGATGGGCGAAAAGGGCTCGCAACGCATTTCCTGGGGCCTGATTTTTCAGTCGTCTCCGATGACGGCTAGGGCTACGTTTAGGTTTGCTCAGGAACAGCGAACCCGGAGGGTCCAGTTGCATGTGGGGCTGCGTAAAGGCTCCCCTGGGGAGTTCACTTGTACCCAAAGCCTTCCTTTGGGGGCACTTTTGGATGGTCCAAAGGGGCTCGCAACGCATTTCCTGGGGCCTGATTTTTCAGTCGTCTCCGATGACGGCTAGGGCTACGTTTAGGTTTGCTCAGGAACAGCGAACCCGGAGGGTCCAGTTGCATGTGGGGCTGCGTAAAGGCTCCCCTGGGGAGTTCTCTTGTACCCAAAGCCTTCCTTTGGGGGCACTTTTGGATGGTCCAAAGGGGCTCGCAACGCATTTCCTGGGGCCTGATTTTTCAGTCGTCTTCGATGTCGACTAGGGCTATGTTTAGGGATGCTCGGAAACAGCGAACCCGGAGGGTCCAGTTGCATGTGGGGCTGCGTAAAGGCTCCCCTGGGGAGTTCACTTGTACCCAAAGCCTTCCTTTGGGGGCACTTTTGGATGGTCCAAAGGGGCTCGCAACGCATTTCCTGGGGCCTGATTTTTCAGTCGTCTCCGATGACGGCTAGGGCTACGTTTAGGGATGTTCGGAAACAGCGAACCCGGAGGGTCCAGTTGCATGTGGGGCTGTGTAAAGGCTCCCCTGGGGAGTTCTCTTGTACCCAAAGCCTTCCTTTGGGGGCACTTTTGGATGGTCCAAAGGGGCTCGCAACGCATTTCCTGGGGCCTGATTTTTCAGTCGTCTCCGATGACGGCTAGGGCTACGTTTAGGTTTGCTCAGGAACAGTGAACCCGGAGGGTCCAGTTGCATGTGGGGCTGCGTAAAGGCTCCCCTGGGGAGTTCTCTTGTACCCAAAGCCTTCCTTTGGGGGCACTTTTGGATGGGCGAAAAGGGCTCGCAACGCATTTCCTGAGGCCTGATTTTTCAGTCGTCTTCGATGCCGTCTCGGTCTATGTTTAGGGATGCTCGGAAAAAGCAAACCCGGAGGGTCCAGTTGCATGTGCGGCTGCGTAAAGGCTCCCCTGGGGAGTTCACTTGTACCCAAAGCCTTCCTTTGGGGGCACTTTTGGATGGGCAAAAAGGGCTCGCAACGCATTTCCTGGGGCCTGATTTTTCAGTCGTCTTCGATGCCGGCTAGGGCTATGTTTAGGGATGCTCGGAAACAGCGAACCCGGAGGGTCCAGTTGCATGTGGGGCTGCGTAAAGGCTCCCCTGGGGAGTTCTCTTGTACCCAAAGCCTTCCTTTGGGGGCACTTTTGGATGGGCGAAAAGGGCTCGCAACGCATTTCCTGGGGCCTGATTTTTCAGTCGTCTTCGATGACGGCTAGGGCTACGTTTAGGTTTGCTCAGGAACAGCGAACCCGGAGGGTCCAGTTGCATGTGGGGCTGCGTAAAGGCTCCCCTGGGGAGTTCTCTTGTACCCAAAGCCTTCCTTTGGGGGCACTTTTGGATGGGCGAAAAGGGCTCGCAACGCATTTCCTGGGGCCTGATTTTTCAGTCGTCTCCGATGCCGGCTAGGGCTATGTTTAGGGATGCTCGGAAACAGCGAACCCGGAGGGTCCAGTTGCATGTGGGGCTGCGTAAAGGCTCCCCTGGGGAGTTCACTTGTACCCAAAGCCTTCCTTTGGGGGCACTTTTGGATGGTCCAAAGGGGCTCGCAACGCATTTCCTGGGGCCTGATTTTTCAGTCGTCTCCGATGACGGCTAGGGCTACGTTTAGGTTTGCTCAGGAACAGCGAACCCGGAGGGTCCAGTTGCATGTGGGGCTGCGTAAAGGCTCCCCTGGGGAGTTCTCTTGTACCCAAAGCCTTCCTTTGGGGGCACTTTTGGATGGTCCAAAGGGGCTCGCAACGCATTTCCTGGGGCCTGATTTTTCAGTCGTCTTCGATGTCGACTAGGGCTATGTTTAGGGATGCTCGGAAACAGCGAACCCGGAGGGTCCAGTTGCATGTGGGGCTGCGTAAAGGCTCCCCTGGGGAGTTCTCTTGTACCCAAAGCCTTCCTTTGGGGGCACTTTTGGATGGGCAAAAAGGCCTCGGAACGCATTTCCTGGGGCCTGATTTTTCAGTCGTCTTCGATGCCGGCTAGGGCTATGTTTAGGGATGCTCGGAAACAGCGAACCCGGAGGGTCCAGTTGCATGTGGGGCTGCGTAAAGGCTCCCCTGGGGAGTTCTCTTGTACCCAAAGCCTTCCTTTGGGGGCACTTTTGGATGGTCCAAAGGGGCTCGCAACGCATTTCCTGGGGCCTGATTTTTCAGTCGTCTCCGATGACGGCTAGGGCTACGTTTAGGTTTGCTCAGGAACAGCGAACCCGGAGGGTCCAGTTGCATGTGGGGCTGCGTAAAGGCTCCCCTGGGGAGTTCACTTGTACCCAAAGCCTTCCTTTGGGGGCACTTTTGGATGGTCCAAAGGGGCTCGCAACGCATTTCCTGGGGCCTGATTTTTCAGTCGTCTCCGATGACGGCTAGGGCTACGTTTAGGTTTGCTCAGGAACAGCGAACCCGGAGGGTCCAGTTGCATGTGGGGCTGCGTAAAGGCTCCCCTGGGGAGTTCTCTTGTACCCAAAGCCTTCCTTTGGGGGCACTTTTGGATGGGCGAAAAGGGGTTCGCAACGCATTTCCGGGGGCCTGATTTTTCACTCATCTACGATGACGGCTAGGGCTACGTTTAGGTTTGCTCAGGAACAGCGAACCCGGAGGGTCCAGTTGCATGTGGGGCTGCGTAAAGGCTCCCCTGGGGAGTTCTCTTGTACCCAAAGCCTTCCTTTGGGGGCACTTTTGGATGGGCGAAAAGGGCTCGCAACGCATTTCCTGGGGCCTGATTTTTCAGTCGTCTTCGATGTCGACTAGGGCTATGTTTAGGGATGCTCGGAAACAGCGAACCCGGAGGGTCCAGTTGCATGTGGGGCTGCGTAAAGGCTCCCCTGGGGAGTTCTCTTGTACCCAAAGCCTTCCTTTGGGGGCACTTTTGGATGGTCCAAAGGGGTTCGCAACGCATTTCCTGGGGCCTGATTTTTCACTCATCTACGATGACGGCTAGGGCTACGTTTAGGTTTGCTCAGGAACAGCGAACCCGGAGGGTCCAGTTGCATGTGGGGCTGCGTAAAGGCTCCCCTGGGGAGTTCACTTGTACCCAAAGCCTTCCTTTGGGGGCACTTTTGGATGGTCCAAAGGGGCTCGCAACGCATTTCCTGGGGCCTGATTTTTCACTCGTCTCCGTTGACGGCTAGGGCTACGTTTAGGTTTGCTCAGGAACAGCGAACCCGGAGGGTCCAGTTGCATGTGGGGCTGCGTAAAGGCTCCCCTGGGGAGTTCACTTGTACCCAAAGCCTTCCTTTGGGGGCACTTTTGGATGGGCGAAAAGGGCTCGCAACGCATTTCCTGGGGCCTGATTTTTCAGTCGTCTTCGATGACGGCTAGGGCTACGTTTAGGGATGCTCGGAAACAGCGAACCCGGAGGGTCCAGTTGCATGTGGGGCTGCGTAAAGGCTCCCCTGGGGAGTTCACTTGTACCCAAAGCCTTCCTTTGGGGGCACTTTTGGATGGTCCAAAGGGGCTCGCAACGCATTTCCTGGGGCCTGATTTTTCAGTCGTCTCCGATGACGGCTAGGGCTACGTTTAGGTTTGCTCAGGAACAGCGAACCCGGAGGGTCCAGTTGCATGTGGGGCTGCGTAAAGGCTCCCCTGGGGAGTTCTCTTGTACCCAAAGCCTTCCTTTGGGGGCACTTTTGGATGGGCGAAAAGGGCTCGGAACGCATTTCCTGGGGCCTGATTTTTCAGTCTTCTCCCATGCCGGCTAGGGCTACGTTTAGGGATGCTCGGAAACAGCGAACCCGGAGGGTCCAGTTGCATGTGGGGCTGCGTAAAGGCTCCCCTGGGGAGTTCTCTTGTACCCAAAGCCTTCCTTTGGGGGCACTTTTGGATAGTCCAAAGGGGCTCGCAACGCATTTCCTGGGGCCTGATTTTTCACTCGTCTCCGATGACGGCTAGGGCTACGTTTAGGTTTGCTCAGGAACAGCGAACCCGGAGGGTCCAGTTGCATGTGGGGCTGCGTAAAGGCTCCCCTGGGGAGTTCTCTTGTACCCAAAGCCTTCCTTTGGGGGCACTTTTGGATGGGCGAAAAGGGCTCGCAACGCATTTCCTGGGGCCTGATTTTTCAGTCGTCTCCGATGACGGCTAGGGCTACGTTTAGGTTTGCTCAGGAACAGCGAACCCGGAGGGTCCAGTTGCATGTGGGGCTGCGTAAAGGCTCCCCTGGGGAGTTCACTTGTACCCAAAGCCTTCCTTTGGGGGCACTTTTGGATGGTCCAAAGGGGCTCGCAACGCATTTCCTGGGGCCTGATTTTTCAGTCGTCTCCGATGACGGCTAGGGCTACGTTTAGGTTTGCTCAGGAACAGCGAACCCGGAGGGTCCAGTTGCATGTGGGGCTGCGTAAAGGCTCCCCTGGGGAGTTCTCTTGTACCCAAAGCCTTCCTTTGGGGGCACTTTTGGATGGTCCAAAGGGGCTCGCAACGCATTTCCTGGGGCCTGATTTTTCAGTCGTCTTCGATGTCGACTAGGGCTATGTTTAGGGATGCTCGGAAACAGCGAACCCGGAGGGTCCAGTTGCATGTGGGGCTGCGTAAAGGCTCCCCTGGGGAGTTCTCTTGTACCCAAAGCCTTCCTTTGGGGGCACTTTTGGATGGGCAAAAAGGCCTCGGAACGCATTTCCTGGGGCCTGATTTTTCAGTCGTCTTCGATGCCGGCTAGGGCTATGTTTAGGGATGCTCGGAAACAGCGAACCCGGAGGGTCCAGTTGCATGTGGGGCTGCGTAAAGGCTCCCCTGGGGAGTTCTCTTGTACCCAAAGCCTTCCTTTGGGGGCACTTTTGGATGGTCCAAAGGGGCTCGCAACGCATTTCCTGGGGCCTGATTTTTCAGTCGTCTCCGATGACGGCTAGGGCTACGTTTAGGTTTGCTCAGGAACAGCGAACCCGGAGGGTCCAGTTGCATGTGGGGCTGCATAAAGGCTCCCCTGGGGAGTTCACTTGTACCCAAAGCCTTCCTTTGGGGGCACTTTTGGATGGTCCAAAGGGGCTCGCAACGCATTTCCTGGGGCCTGATTTTTCAGTCGTCTCCGATGACGGCTAGGGCTACGTTTAGGTTTGCTCAGGAACAGCGAACCCGGAGGGTCCAGTTGCATGTGGGGCTGCGTAAAGGCTCCCCTGGGGAGTTCTCTTGTACCCAAAGCCTTCCTTTGGGGGCACTTTTGGATGGTCCAAAGGGGCTCGCAACGCATTTCCTGGGGCCTGATTTTTCAGTCGTCTCCGATGACGGCTAGGGCTACGTTTAGGTTTGCTCAGGAACAGCGAACCCGGAGGGTCCAGTTGCATGTGGGGCTGCGTAAAGGCTCCCCTGGGGAGTTCTCTTGTACCCAAAGCCTTCCTTTGGGGGCACTTTTGGATGGGCAAAAAGGCCTCGGAACGCATTTCCTGGGGCCTGATTTTTCCGTCGTCTTCGATGCTGGCTAGGGCTATGTTTGGGGTTTGCTCAGGAACAGCGAACCCGGAGGGTCCAGTTGCATGTGGGGCTGCGTAAAGGCTCCCCTGGGGAGTTCACTTGTACCCAAAGCCTTCCTTTGGGGGCACTTTTGGATGGGCGAAAAGGGCTCGCAACGCATTTCCTGGGGCCTGATTTTTCAGTCGTCTTCGATGACGGCTAGGGCTATGTTTAGGGATGCTCGGAAACAGCGAACCCGGAGGGTCCAGTTGCATGTGGGGCTGCGTAAAGGCTCCCCTGGGGAGTTCACTTGTACTCAAAGCCTTCCTTTGGGGGCACTTTTGGATGGTCCAAAGGGGCTCGCAACGCATTTCCTGGGGCCTGATTTTTCAGTCGTCTCCGATGACGGCTAGGGCTACGTTTAGGTTTGCTCAGGAACAGCGAACCCGGAGGGTCCAGTTGCATGTGGGGCTGCGTAAAGGCTCCCCTGGGGAGTTCTCTTGTACCCAAAGCCTTCCTTTGGGGGCACTTTTGGATGGGCGAAAAGGGCTCGCAACGCATTTCCTGGGGCCTGATTTTTCAGTCTTCTCCCATGCCGGCTAGGGCTACGTTTAGGGATGCTCGGAAACAGCGAACCCGGAGGGTCCAGTTGCATGTGGGGCTGCGTAAAGGCTCCCCTGGGGAGTTCTCTTGTACCCAAAGCCTTCCTTTGGGGGCACTTTTGGATAGTCCAAAGGGGCTCGCAACGCATTTCCTGGGGCCTGATTTTTCACTCGTCTCCGATGACGGCTAGGGCTACGTTTAGGTTTGCTC
>NW_027076178.1:160000-170000 GCF_963932015.1 Anas acuta | reverse complement strand
ATGGGCGAAAATAGCTCGCAACGCATTTCCTGAGGCCTGATTTTTCAGTCGTCTTCGATGCCGACTAGGGCTACGTTTAGGGATGCTCGGAAACAGCGAACCCGGAGGGTCCAGTTGCATGTGGGGCTGCGTAAAGGCTCCCCTGGGGAGTTCTCTTGTACCCAAAGCCTTCCTTTGGGGGCACTTTTGGATGGTCCAAAAGGGCTCGCAACGCATTTCCTGGGGCCTGATTTTTCAGTCGTCTCCGATGACGGCTAGGGCTACGTTTAGGTTTGCTCAGGAACAGCGAACCCGGAGGGTCCAGTTGCATGTGGGGCTGCGTAAAGGCTCCCCTGGGGAGTTCACTTGTACCCAAAGCCTTCCTTTGGGGGCACTTTTGGATGGTCCAAAGGGGCTCGCAACGCATTTCCTGGGGCCTGATTTTTCAGTCGTCTCCGATGACGGCTAGGGCTACGTTTAGGTTTGCTCAGGAACAGCGAACCCGGAGGGTCCAGTTGCATGTGGGGCTGCGTAAAGGCTCCCCTGGGGAGTTCTCTTGTACCCAAAGCCTTCCTTTGGGGGCACTTTTGGATGGTCCAAAGGGGTACGCAACGCATTTCCTGGGGCCTGATTTTTCAGTCGTCTTCGATGACGGCTAGGGCTACGTTTAGGTTTGCTCAGGAACAGCGAACCCGGAGGGTCCAGTTGCATGTGGGGCTGCGTAAAGGCTCCCCTGGGGAGTTCTCTTGTACCCAAAGCCTTCCTTTGGTGCACTTTAGGATGGGCGAAAATAGCTCGCAACGCATTTCCTGAGGCCTGATTTTTCAGTCGTCTTCGATGCCGACTAGGGCTACGTTTAGGGATGCTCGGAAACAGCGAACCCGGAGGGTCCAGTTGCATGTGGGGCTGTGTAAAGGCTCCCCTGGGGAGTTCTCTTGTACCCAAAGCCTTCCTTTGGGGGCACTTTTGGATGGTCCAAAAGGGCTCGCAACGCATTTCCTGGGGCCTGATTTTTCAGTCGTCTCCGATGACGGCTAGGGCTACGTTTAGGTTTGCTCAGGAACAGCGAACCCGGAGGGTCCAGTTGCATGTGGGGCTGCGTAAAGGCTCCCCTGGGGAGTTCACTTGTACCCAAAGCCTTCCTTTGGGGGCACTTTTGGATGGTCCAAAGGGGCTCGCAACGCATTTCCTGGGGCCTGATTTTTCAGTCGTCTCCGATGACGGCTAGGGCTACGTTTAGGTTTGCTCAGGAACAGCGAACCCGGAGGGTCCAGTTGCATGTGGGGCTGCGTAAAGGCTCCCCTGGGGAGTTCTCTTGTACCCAAAGCCTTCCTTTGGGGGCACTTTTGGATGGTCCAAAGGGGTTCGCAACGCATTTCCTGGGGCCTGATTTTTCAGTCTTCTCCCATGCCGGCTAGGGCTATGTTTAGGGATGCTCGGTAACAGCGAACCCGGAGGGTCCAGTTGCATGTGGGGCTGCGTAAAGGCTCCCCTGGGGAGTTCACTTGTACCCAAAGCCTTCCTTTGGGGGCACTTTTGGATGGGCAAAAAGGGCTCGCAACGCATTTCCTGGGGCCTGATTTTTCAGTCTTCTCCCATGCCGGCTAGTGCTATGTTTAGGGATGCTCGGAAACAGCGAACCCAGAGGGTCCAGTTGCATGTGGGGCTGCGTAAAGGCTCCCCTGGGGAGTTCTCTTGTACCCAAAGCCTTCCTTTGGGGGCACTTTTGGATGGGCAAAAAGGGCTCGGAACGCATTTCCTGGGGCCTGATTTTTCAGTCGTCTTCGATGCCGGCTAGGGCTACGTTTAGGGATGCTCGGAAACAGCGAACCCGGAGGGTCCAGTTGCATGTGGGGCTGCGTAAAGGCTCCCCTGGGGAGTTCACTTGTACCCAAAGCCTTCCTTTGGGGGCACTTTTGGATGGTCCAAAGGGGCTCGCAACGCATTTCCTGGGGCCTGATTTTTCAGTCGTCTCCGATGACGGCTAGGGCTACGTTTAGGTTTGCTCAGGAACAGCGAACCCGGAGGGTCCAGTTGCATGTGGGGCTGCGTAAAGGCTCCCCTGGGTAGTTCTCTTGTACCCAAAGCCTTCCTTTGGGGGCACTTTTGGATGGGCGAAAAGGGCTCGCAACGCATTTCCTGGGGCCTGATTTTTCAGTCGTCTTCGATGCCGGCTAGGGCTATGTTTAGGGATGCTCGGAAAAAGCGAACCCGGAGGGTCCAGTTGCATGTGGGGCTGCGTAAAGGCTCCCCTGGGGAGTTCTCTTGTACCCAAAGCCTTCCTTTGGGGGCACTTTTGGATGGGCAAAAAGGGCTCGGAACGCATTTCCTGGGGCCTGATTTTTCAGTCGTCTCCTTTGACGGCTAGGGCTACGTTTAGGTTTGCTCAGGAACAGCGAACCCGGAGGGTCCAGTTGCATGTGGGGCTGCGTAAAGGCTCCCCTGGGGAGTTCTCTTGTACCCAAAGCCTTCCTTTGGGGGCACTTTTGGATGGGCAAAAAGGGCTCGCAACGCATTTCCTGGGGCCTGATTTTTCAGTCGTCTCCGATGACGGCTAGGGCTACGTTTAGGTAAGCTCGGAAACAGCGAACCCAGAGGGTCCAGTTGCATGTGGGGCTGCGTAAAGGCTCCCCTGGGGAGTTCACTTGTACCCAAAGCCTTCCTTTGGGGGCACTTTTGGATGGTCCAAAGGGGCTCGCAACGCATTTCCTGGGGCCTGATTTTTCAGTCGTCTCCGATGACGGCTAGGGCTACGTTTAGGTTTGCTCAGGAACAGCGAACCCGGAGGGTCCAGTTGCATGTGGGGCTGCGTAAAGGCTCCCCTGGGGAGTTCTCTTCTACCCAAAGCCTTCCTTTGGGGGCACTTTTGGATGGTCCAAAGGGGTTCGCAACGCATTTCCTGGGGCCTGATTTTTCACTCATCTACGATGACGGCTAGGGCTACGTTTAGGTTTGCTCAGGAACAGCGAACCCGGAGGGTCCAGTTGCATGTGGGGCTGCGTAAAGGCTCCCCTGGGGAGTTCACTTGTACCCAAAGCCTTCCTTTGGGGGCACTTTTGGATGGTCCAAAGGGGCTCGCAACGCATTTCCTGGGGCCTGATTTTTCAGTCGTCTCCGATGCCGGCTAGGGCTACGTTTAGGTTTGCTCAGGAACAGCGAACCCGGAGGGTCCAGTTGCATGTGGGGCTGCGTAAAGGCTCCCCTGGGGAGTTCTCTTGTACCCAAAGCCTTCCTTTGGGGGCACTTTTGGATGGTCCAAAGGGGCTCGCAACGCATTTCCGGGGGCCTGATTTTTCACTCATCTACGATGACGGCTAGGGCTACGTTTAGGTTTGCTCAGGAACAGCGAACCCGGAGGGTCCAGTTGCATGTGGGGCTGCGTAAAGGCTCCCCTGGGGAGTTCTCTTGTACCCAAAGCCTTCCTTTGGGGGCACTTTTGGATGGGCGAAAAGGGCTCGCAACGCATTTCCTGGGGCCTGATTTTTCAGTCGTCTCCGATGACGGCTAGGGCTACGTTTAGGTTTGCTCAGGAACAGCGAACCCGGAGGGTCCAGTTGCATGTGGGGCTGCGTAAAGGCTCCCCTGGGGAGTTCTCTTGTACCCAAAGCCTTCCTTTGGGGGCACTTTTGGATGGGCGAAAAGGGCTCGCAACGCATTTCCTGGGGCCTGATTTTTCAGTCTTCTCCCATGCCGGCTAGGGCTACGTTTAGGGATGCTCGGAAACAGCGAACCCGGAGGGTCGAGTTGCATGTGGGGCTGCGTAAAGGCTCCCCTGGGGAGTTCTCTTGTACCCAAAGCCTTCCTTTGGGGGCACTTTTGGATAGTCCAAAGGGGCTCGCAACGCATTTCCTGGGGCCTGATTTTTCACTCGTCTCCGATGACGGCTAGGGCTACGTTTAGGTTTGCTCAGGAACAGCGAACCCGGAGGGTCCAGTTGCATGTGGGGCTGCGTAAAGGCTCCCCTGGGGAGTTCTCTTGTACCCAAAGCCTTCCTTTGGGGGCACTTTTGGATGGTCCAAAGGGGCTCGCAACGCATTTCCTGGGGCCTGATTTTTCAGTCGTCTTCGATGTTGACTAGGGCTATGTTTAGGGATGCTCGGAAACAGCGAACCCGGAGGGTCCAGTTGCATGTGGGGCTGCGTAAAGGCTCCCCTGGGGAGTTCTCTTGTACCCAAAGCCTTCCTTTGGGGGCACTTTTGGATGGGCAAAAAGGCCTCGGAACGCATTTCCTGGGGCCTGATTTTTCAGTCGTCTTCGATGCCGGCTAGGGCTATATTTAGGGATGCTCGGAAACAGCGAACCCGGAGGGTCCAGTTGCATGTGGGGCTGCGTAAAGGCTCCCCTGGGGAGTTCTCTTGTACCCAAAGCCTTCCTTTGGGGGCACTTTTGGATGGTCCAAAGGGGCTCGCAACGCATTTCCTGGGGCCTGATTTTTCAGTCGTCTCCGATGACGGCTAGGGCTACGTTTAGGTTTGCTCAGGAACAGCGAACCCGGAGGGTCCAGTTGCATGTGGGGCTGCGTAAAGGCTCCCCTGGGGAGTTCACTTGTACCCAAAGCCTTCCTTTGGGGGCACTTTTGGATGGTCCAAAGGGGCTCGCAACGCATTTCCTGGGGCCTGATTTTTCAGTCGTCTCCGATGACGGCTAGGGCTACGTTTAGGTTTGCTCAGGAACAGCGAACCCGGAGGGTCCAGTTGCATGTGGGGCTGCGTAAAGGCTCCCCTGGGGAGTTCTCTTGTACCCAAAGCCTTCCTTTGGGGGCACTTTTGGATGGGCGAAAAGGGGTTCGCAACGCATTTCCGGGGGCCTGATTTTTCACTCATCTACGATGACGGCTAGGGCTACGTTTAGGTTTGCTCAGGAACAGCGAACCCGGAGGGTCCAGTTGCATGTGGGGCTGCGTAAAGGCTCCCCTGGGGAGTTCTCTTGTACTCAAAGCCTTCCTTTGGGGGCACTTTTGGATGGGCGAAAAGGGCTCGCAACGCATTTCCTGGGGCCTGATTTTTCAGTCGTCTTCGATGTCGACTAGGGCTATGTTTAGGGATGCTCGGAAACAGCGAACCCGGAGGGTCCAGTTGCATGTGGGGCTGCGTAAAGGCTCCCCTGGGGAGTTCTCTTGTACCCAAAGCCTTCCTTTGGGGGCACTTTTGGATGGGCGAAAAGGGCTCGCAACGCATTTCCTGGGGCCTGATTTTTCACTCATCTACGATGACGGCTAGGGCTATGTTTAGGGATGCTCGGAAAAAGCGAACCCGGAGGGTCCAGTTGCATGTGGGGCTGCGTAAAGGCTCCCCTGGGGAGTTCTCTTGTACCCAAAGCCTTCCTTTGGGGGCACTTTTGGATAGTCCAAAGGGGCTCGCAACGCATTTCCTGGGGCCTGATTTTTCAGTCGTCTCCGATGACGGCTAGGGCTACGTTTAGGTTTGCTCAGGAACAGCGAACCCGGAGGGTCCAGTTGCATGTGGGGCTGCGTAAAGGCTCCCCTGGGGAGTTCTCTTGTACCCAAAGCCTTCCTTTGGGGGCACTTTTGGATGGGCGAAAAGGGCTCGCAACGCATTTCCTGGGGCCTGATTTTTCAGTCGTCTCCGATGACGGCTAGGGCTACGTTTAGGTTTGCTCAGGAACAGCGAACCCGGAGGGTCCAGTTGCATGTGGGGCTGCGTAAAGGCTCCCCTGGGGAGTTCACTTGTACCCAAAGCCTTCCTTTGGGGGCACTTTTGGATGGTCCAAAGGGGCTCGCAACGCATTTCCTGGGGCCTGATTTTTCAGTCGTCTCCGATGACGGCTAGGGCTACGTTTAGGTTTGCTCAGGAACAGCGAACCCGGAGGGTCCAGTTGCATGTGGGGCTGCGTAAAGGCTCCCCTGGGGAGTTCTCTTGTACCCAAAGCCTTCCTTTGGGGGCACTTTTGGATGGTCCAAAGGGGCTCGCAACGCATTTCCTGGGGCCTGATTTTTCAGTCGTCTTCGATGTCGACTAGGGCTATGTTTAGGGATGCTCGGAAACAGCGAACCCGGAGGGTCCAGTTGCATGTGGGGCTGCGTAAAGGCTCCCCTGGGGAGTTCTCTTGTACCCAAAGCCTTCCTTTGGGGGCACTTTTGGATGGGCAAAAAGGCCTCGGAACGCATTTCCTGGGGCCTGATTTTTCAGTCGTCTTCGATGCCGGCTAGGGCTATATTTAGGGATGCTCGGAAACAGCGAACCCGGAGGGTCCAGTTGCATGTGGGGCTGCGTAAAGGCTCCCCTGGGGAGTTCTCTTGTACCCAAAGCCTTACTTTGGGGGCACTTTTGGATGGTCCAAAGGGGCTCGCAACGCATTTCCTGGGGCCTGATTTTTCAGTCGTCTCCGATGACGGCTAGGGCTACGTTTAGGTTTGCTCAGGAACAGCGAACCCGGAGGGTCCAGTTGCATGTGGGGCTGCATAAAGGCTCCCCTGGGGAGTTCACTTGTACCCAAAGCCTTCCTTTGGGGGCACTTTTGGATGGTCCAAAGGGGCTCGCAACGCATTTCCTGGGGCCTGATTTTTCAGTCGTCTCCGATGACGGCTAGGGCTACGTTTAGGTTTGCTCAGGAACAGCGAACCCGGAGGGTCCAGTTGCATGTGGGGCTGCGTAAAGGCTCCCCTGGGGAGTTCTCTTGTACCCAAAGCCTTCCTTTGGGGGCACTTTTGGATGGGCGAAAAGGGGTTCGCAACGCATTTCCGGGGGCCTGATTTTTCACTCATCTACGATGACGGCTAGGGCTACGTTTAGGTTTGCTCAGGAACAGCGAACCCGGAGGGTCCAGTTGCATGTGGGGCTGCGTAAAGGCTCCCCTGGGGAGTTCTCTTGTACTCAAAGCCTTCCTTTGGGGGCACTTTTGGATGGGCGAAAAGGGCTCGCAACGCATTTCCTGGGGCCTGATTTTTCAGTCGTCTTCGATGTCGACTAGGGCTATGTTTAGGGATGCTCGGAAACAGCGAACCCGGAGGGTCCAGTTGCATGTGGGGCTGCGTAAAGGCTCCCCTGGGGAGTTCTCTTGTACCCAAAGCCTTCCTTTGGGGGCACTTTTGGATAGTCCAAAGGGGCTCGCAACGCATTTCCTGGGGCCTGATTTTTCACTCGTCTCCAATGACGGCTAGGGCTACGTTTAGGTTTGCTCAGGAACAGCGAACCCGGAGGGTCCAGTTGCATGTGGGGCTGCGTAAAGGCTCCCCTGGGGAGTTCTCTTGTACCCAAAGCCTTCCTTTGGGGGCACTTTTGGATGGGCGAAAAGGGCTCGCAACGCATTTCCTGGGGCCTGATTTTTCAGTCGTCTTCGATGACGGCTAGGGCTACGTTTAGGTTTGCTCAGGAACAGCGAACCCGGAGGGTCCAGTTGCATGTGGGGCTGCGTAAAGGCTCCCCTGGGGAGTTCACTTGTACCCAAAGCCTTCCTTTGGGGGCACTTTTGGATGGTGCAAAGGGGCTCGCAACGCATTTCCTGGGGCCTGATTTTTCAGTCGTCTCCGATGACGGCTAGGGCTACGTTTAGGTTTGCTCAGGAACAGCGAACCCGGAGGGTCCAGTTGCATGTGGGGCTGCGTAAAGGCTCCCCTGGGGAGTTCTCTTGTACCCAAAGCCTTCCTTTGGGGGCACTTTTGGATGGTCCAAAGGGGCTCGCAACGCATTTCCTGGGGCCTGATTTTTCAGTCGTCTTCGATGTCGACTAGGGCTATGTTTAGGGATGCTCGGAAACAGCGAACCCGGAGGGTCCAGTTGCATGTGGGGCTGCGTAAAGGCTCCCCTGGGGAGTTCTCTTGTACCCAAAGCCTTCCTTTGGGGCACTTTTGGATGGGCAAAAAGGCCTCGGAACGCATTTCCTGGGGCCTGATTTTTCAGTCGTCTTCGATGCCGGCTAGGGCTATATTTAGGGATGCTCGGAAACAGCGAACCCGGAGGGTCCAGTTGCATGTGGGGCTGCGTAAAGGCTCCCCTGGGGAGTTCTCTTGTACCCAAAGCCTTACTTTGGGGGCACTTTTGGATGGTCCAAAGGGGCTCGCAACGCATTTCCTGGGGCCTGATTTTTCAGTCGTCTCCGATGACGGCTAGGGCTACGTTTAGGTTTGCTCAGGAACAGCGAACCCGGAGGGTCCAGTTGCATGTGGGGCTGCATAAAGGCTCCCCTGGGGAGTTCACTTGTACCCAAAGCCTTCCTTTGGGGGCACTTTTGGATGGTCCAAAGGGGCTCGCAACGCATTTCCTGGGGCCTGATTTTTCAGTCGTCTCCGATGACGGCTAGGGCTACGTTTAGGTTTGCTCAGGAACAGCGAACCCGGAGGGTCCAGTTGCATGTGGGGCTGCGTAAAGGCTCCCCTGGGGAGTTCTCTTGTACCGAAAGCCTTCCTTTGGGGGCACTTTTGGATGGGCGAAAAGGGGTTCGCAACGCATTTCCGGGGGCCTGATTTTTCACTCATCTACGATGACGGCTAGGGCTACGTTTAGGTTTGCTCAGGAACAGCGAACCCGGAGGGTCCAGTTGCATGTGGGGCTGCGTAAAGGCTCCCCTGGGGAGTTCTCTTGTACTCAAAGCCTTCCTTTGGGGGCACTTTTGGATGGGCGAAAAGGGCTCGCAACGCATTTCCTGGGGCCTGATTTTTCAGTCGTCTTCGATGTCGACTAGGGCTATGTTTAGGGATGCTCGGAAACAGCGAACCCGGAGGGTCCAGTTGCATGTGGGGCTGCGTAAAGGCTCCCCTGGGGAGTTCTCTTGTACCCAAAGCCTTCCTTTGGGGGCACTTTTGGATAGTCCAAAGGGGCTCGCAACGCATTTCCTGGGGCCTGATTTTTCACTCGTCTCCGATGACGGCTAGGGCTACGTTTAGGTTTGCTCAGGAACAGCGAACCCGGAGGGTCCAGTTGCATGTGGGGCTGCGTAAAGGCTCCCCTGGGGAGTTCTCTTGTACCCAAAGCCTTCCTTTGGGGGCACTTTTGGATGGGCGAAAAGGGCTCGCAACGCATTTCCTGGGGCCTGATTTTTCAGTCGTCTTCGATGACGGCTAGGGCTACGTTTAGGTTTGCTCAGGAACAGCGAACCCGGAGGGTCCAGTTGCATGTGGGGCTGCGTAAAGGCTCCCCTGGGGAGTTCACTTGTACCCAAAGCCTTCCTTTGGGGGCACTTTTGGATGGTCCAAAGGGGCTCGCAACGCATTTCCTGGGGCCTGATTTTTCAGTCGTCTCCGATGACGGCTAGGGCTACGTTTAGGTTTGCTCAGGAACAGCGAACCCGGAGGGTCCAGTTGCATGTGGGGCTGCGTAAAGGCTCCCCTGGGGAGTTCTCTTGTACCCAAAGCCTTCCTTTGGGGGCACTTTTGGATGGTCCAAAGGGGCTCGCAACGCATTTCCTGGGGCCTGATTTTTCAGTCGTCTTCGATGTCGACTAGGGCTATGTTTAGGGATGCTCGGAAACAGCGAACCCGGAGGGTCCAGTTGCATGTGGGGCTGCGTAAAGGCTCCCCTGGGGAGTTCTCTTGTACCCAAAGCCTTCCTTTGGGGGCACTTTTGGATGGGCAAAAAGGGCTCGGAACGCATTTCCTGGGGCCTGATTTTTCAGTCGTCTTCGATGCCGGCTAGGGCTATGTTTAGGGATGCTCGGAAACAGCGAACCCGGAGGGTCCAGTTGCATGTGGGGCTGCGTAAAGGCTCCCCTGGGGAGTTCTCTTGTACCCAAAGCCTTCCTTTGGGGGCACTTTTGGATGGTCCAAAGGGGCTCGCAACGCATTTCCTGGGGCCTGATTTTTCAGTCGTCTCCGATGACGGCTAGGGCTACGTTTAGGTTTGCTCAGGAACAGCGAACCCGGAGGGTCCAGTTGCATGTGGGGCTGCGTAAAGGCTCCCCTGGGGAGTTCACTTGTACCCAAAGCCTTCCTTTGGGGGCACTTTTGGATGGTCCAAAGGGGCTCGCAACGCATTTCCTGGGGCCTGATTTTTCAGTCGTCTCCGATGACGGCTAGGGCTACGTTTAGGTTTGCTCAGGAACAGCGAACCCGGAGGGTCCAGTTGCA
>NW_027076178.1:142500-152500 GCF_963932015.1 Anas acuta | reverse complement strand
CTGGGGCCTGATTTTTCAGTCGTCTCCGTTGACGGCTAGGGCTACGTTTAGGTTTGCTCAGGAACAGCGAACCCGGAGGGTCCAGTTGCATGTGGGGCTGCGTAAAGGCTTCCCTGGGGAGTTCTCTTGTACCCAAAGCCTTCCTTTGGGGGCACTTTTGGATGGGCAAAAAGGGCTCGGAACGCATTTCCTGGGGCCTGATTTTTCAGTCGTCTTCGATGCCGGCTAGGGCTATGTTTAGGGATGCTCGGAAACAGCGAACCCGGAGGGTCCAGTTGCATGTGGGGCTGCGTAAAGGCTCCCCTGGGGAGTTCTCTTGTACCCAAAGCCTTCCTTTGGTGCACTTTAGGATGGGCGAAAATAGCTCGCAACGCATTTCCTGAGGCCTGATTTTTCAGTCGTCTTCGATGCCGACTAGGGCTACGTTTAGGGATGCTCGGAAACAGCGAACCCGGAGGGTCCAGTTGCATGTGGGGCTGCGTAAAGGCTCCCCTGGGGAGTTCTCTTGTACCCAAAGCCTTCCTTTGGGGGCACTTTTGGATGGTCCAAAAGGGCTCGCAACGCATTTCCTGGGGCCTGATTTTTCAGTCGTCTCCGATGACGGCTAGGGCTACGTTTAGGTTTGCTCAGGAACAGCGAACCCGGAGGGTCCAGTTGCATGTGGGGCTGCGTAAAGGCTCCCCTGGGGAGTTCACTTGTACCCAAAGCCTTCCTTTGGGGGCACTTTTGGATGGTCCAAAGGGGCTCGCAACGCATTTCCTGGGGCCTGATTTTTCAGTCGTCTCCGATGACGGCTAGGGCTACGTTTAGGTTTGCTCAGGAACAGCGAACCCAGAGGGTCCAGTTGCATGTGGGGCTGCGTAAAGGCTCCCCTGGGGAGTTCTCTTGTACCCAAAGCCTTCCTTTGGGGGCACTTTTGGATGGTCCAAAGGGGTTCGCAACGCATTTCCTGGGGCCTGATTTTTCAGTCTTCTCCCATGCCGGCTAGGGCTATGTTTAGGGATGCTCGGTAACAGCGAACCCGGAGGGTCCAGTTGCATGTGGGGCTGCGTAAAGGCTCCCCTGGGGAGTTCACTTGTACCCAAAGCCTTCCTTTGGGGGCACTTTTGGATGGGCAAAAAGGGCTCGCAACGCATTTCCTGGGGCCTGATTTTTCAGTCTTCTCCCATGCCGGCTAGTGCTATGTTTAGGGATGCTCGGAAACAGCGAACCCAGAGGGTCCAGTTGCATGTGGGGCTGCGTAAAGGCTCCCCTGGGGAGTTCTCTTGTACCCAAAGCCTTCCTTTGGGGGCACTTTTGGATGGTCCAAAGGGGCTCGCAACGCATTTCCTGGGGCCTGATTTTTCAGTCGTCTCCGATGACGGCTAGGGCTACGTTTAGGTTTGCTCAGGAACAGCGAACCCGGAGGGTCCAGTTGCATGTGGGGCTGCGTAAAGGTCCCCTGGGGAGTTCTCTTGTACCCAAAGCCTTCCTTTGGGGGCACTTTTGGATGGGCGAAAAGGGCTCGCAACGCATTTCCTGGGGCCTGATTTTTCAGTCGTCTTCGATGCCGGCTAGGGCTATGTTTAGGGATGCTCGGAAAAAGCGAACCCGGAGGGTCCAGTTGCATGTGGGGCTGCGTAAAGGCTCCCCTGGGGAGTTCTCTTGTACCCAAAGCCTTCCTTTGGGGGCACTTTTGGATGGGCAAAAAGGGCTCGCAACGCATTTCCTGGGGCCTGATTTTTCAGTCGTCTCCGATGACGGCTAGGGCTACGTTTAGGTAAGCTCGGAAACAGCGAACCCAGAGGGTCCAGTTGCATGTGGGGCTGCGTAAAGGCTCCCCTGGGGAGTTCACTTGTACCCAAAGCCTTCCTTTGGGGGCACTTTTGGATGGTCCAAAGGGGCTCGCAACGCATTTCCTGGGGCCTGATTTTTCAGTCGTCTCCGATGACGGCTAGGGCTACGTTTAGGTTTGCTCAGGAACAGCGAACCCGGAGGGTCCAGTTGCATGTGGGGCTGCGTAAAGGCTCCCCTGGGGAGTTCTCTTCTACCCAAAGCCTTCCTTTGGGGGCACTTTTGGATGGTCCAAAGGGGTTCGCAACGCATTTCCTGGGGACTGATTTTTCACTCATCTACGATGACGGCTAGGGCTACGTTTAGGTTTGCTCAGGAACAGCGAACCCGGAGGGTCCAGTTGCATGTGGGGCTGCGTAAAGGCTCCCCTGGGGAGTTCACTTGTACCCAAAGCCTTCCTTTGGGGGCACTTTTGGATGGTCCAAAGGGGCTCGCAACGCATTTCCTGGGGCCTGATTTTTCAGTCGTCTCCGATGCCGGCTAGGGCTACGTTTAGGTTTGCTCAGGAACAGCGAACCCGGAGGGTCCAGTTGCATGTGGGGCTGCGTAAAGGCTCCCCTGGGGAGTTCTCTTGTACCCAAAGCCTTCCTTTGGGGGCACTTTTGGATGGTCCAAAGGGGTTCGCAACGCATTTCCGGGGGCCTGATTTTTCACTCATCTACGATGACGGCTAGGGCTACGTTTAGGTTTGCTCAGGAACAGCGAACCCGGAGGGTCCAGTTGCATGTGGGGCTGCGTAAAGGCTCCCCTGGGGAGTTCTCTTGTACCCAAAGCCTTCCTTTGGGGGCACTTTTGGATGGGCGAAAAGGGCTCGCAACGCATTTCCTGGGGCCTGATTTTTCAGTCGTCTCCGATGACGGCTAGGGCTACGTTTAGGTTTGCTCAGGAACAGCGAACCCGGAGGGTCCAGTTGCATGTGGGGCTGCGTAAAGGCTCCCCTGGGGAGTTCTCTTGTACCCAAAGCCTTCCTTTGGGGGCACTTTTGGATGGGCGAAAAGGGCTCGCAACGCATTTCCTGGGGCCTGATTTTTCAGTCTTCTCCCATGCCGGCTAGGGCTACGTTTAGGGATGCTCGGAAACAGCGAACCCGGAGGGTCCAGTTGCATGTGGGGCTGCGTAAAGGCTCCCCTGGGGAGTTCTCTTGTACCCAAAGCCTTCCTTTGGGGGCACTTTTGGATAGTCCAAAGGGGCTCGCAACGCATTTCCTGGGGCCTGATTTTTCACTCGTCTCCGATGACGGCTAGGGCTACGTTTAGGTTTGCTCAGGAACAGCGAACCCGGAGGGTCCAGTTGCATGTGGGGCTGCGTAAAGGCTCCCCTGGGGAGTTCTCTTGTACCCAAAGCCTTCCTTTGGGGGCACTTTTGGATGGTCCAAAGGGGCTCGCAACGCATTTCCTGGGGCCTGATTTTTCAGTCGTCTTCGATGTCGACTAGGGCTATGTTTAGGGATGCTCGGAAACAGCGAACCCGGAGGGTCCAGTTGCATGTGGGGCTGCGTAAAGGCTCCCCTGGGGAGTTCTCTTGTACCCAAAGCCTTCCTTTGGGGGCACTTTTGGATGGGCAAAAAGGCCTCGGAACGCATTTCCTGGGGCCTGATTTTTCAGTCGTCTTCGATGCCGGCTAGGGCTATATTTAGGGATGCTCGGAAACAGCGAACCCGGAGGGTCCAGTTGCATGTGGGGCTGCGTAAAGGCTCCCCTGGGGAGTTCTCTTGTACCCAAAGCCTTCCTTTGGGGGCACTTTTGGATGGTCCAAAGGGGCTCGCAACGCATTTCCTGGGGCCTGATTTTTCAGTCGTCTCCGATGACGGCTAGGGCTACGTTTAGGTTTGCTCAGGAACAGCGAACCCGGAGGGTCCAGTTGCATGTGGGGCTGCGTAAAGGCTCCCCTGGGGAGTTCACTTGTACCCAAAGCCTTCCTTTGGGGGCACTTTTGGATGGTCCAAAGGGGCTCGCAACGCATTTCCTGGGGCCTGATTTTTCAGTCGTCTCCGATGACGGCTAGGGCTACGTTTAGGTTTGCTCAGGAACAGCGAACCCGGAGGGTCCAGTTGCATGTGGGGCTGCGTAAAGGCTCCCCTGGGGAGTTCTCTTGTACCCAAAGCCTTCCTTTGGGGGCACTTTTGGATGGTCCAAAGGGGTTCGCAACGCATTTCCGGGGGCCTGATTTTTCACTCATCTACGATGACGGCTAGGGCTACGTTTAGGTTTGCTCAGGAACAGCGAACCCGGAGGGTCCAGTTGCATGTGGGGCTGCGTAAAGGCTCCCCTGGGGAGTTCTCTTGTACCCAAAGCCTTCCTTTGGGGGCACTTTTGGATGGGCGAAAAGGGCTCGCAACGCATTTCCTGGGGCCTGATTTTTCAGTCGTCTCCGATGACGGCTAGGGCTACGTTTAGGTTTGCTCAGGAACAGCGAACCCGGAGGGTCCAGTTGCATGTGGGGCTGCGTAAAGGCTCCCCTGGGGAGTTCTCTTGTACCCAAAGCCTTCCTTTGGGGGCACTTTTGGATGGGCGAAAAGGGCTCGCAACGCATTTCCTGGGGCCTGATTTTTCAGTCTTCTCCCATGCCGGCTAGGGCTACGTTTAGGGATGCTCGGAAACAGCGAACCCGGAGGGTCCAGTTGCATGTGGGGCTGCGTAAAGGCTCCCCTGGGGAGTTCTCTTGTACCCAAAGCCTTCCTTTGGGGGCACTTTTGGATAGTCCAAAGGGGCTCGCAACGCATTTCCTGGGGCCTGATTTTTCACTCGTCTCCGATGACGGCTAGGGCTACGTTTAGGTTTGCTCAGGAACAGCGAACCCGGAGGGTCCAGTTGCATGTGGGGCTGCGTAAAGGCTCCCCTGGGGAGTTCTCTTGTACCCAAAGCCTTCCTTTGGGGGCACTTTTGGATGGTCCAAAGGGGCTCGCAACGCATTTCCTGGGGCCTGATTTTTCAGTCGTCTTCGATGTCGACTAGGGCTATGTTTAGGGATGCTCGGAAACAGCGAACCCGGAGGGTCCAGTTGCATGTGGGGCTGCGTAAAGGCTCCCCTGGGGAGTTCTCTTGTACCCAAAGCCTTCCTTTGGGGGCACTTTTGGATGGGCAAAAAGGCCTCGGAACGCATTTCCTGGGGCCTGATTTTTCAGTCGTCTTCGATGCCGGCTAGGGCTATATTTAGGGATGCTCGGAAACAGCGAACCCGGAGGGTCCAGTTGCATGTGGGGCTGCGTAAAGGCTCCCCTGGGGAGTTCTCTTGTACCCAAAGCCTTCCTTTGGGGGCACTTTTGGATGGTCCAAAGGGGCTCGCAACGCATTTCCTGGGGCCTGATTTTTCAGTCGTCTCCGATGACGGCTAGGGCTACGTTTAGGTTTGCTCAGGAACAGCGAACCCGGAGGGTCCAGTTGCATGTGGGGCTGCGTAAAGGCTCCCCTGGGGAGTTCACTTGTACCCAAAGCCTTCCTTTGGGGGCACTTTTGGATGGTCCAAAGGGGCTCGCAACGCATTTCCTGGGGCCTGATTTTTCAGTCGTCTCCGATGACGGCTAGGGCTACGTTTAGGTTTGCTCAGGAACAGCGAACCCGGAGGGTCCAGTTGCATGTGGGGCTGCGTAAAGGCTCCCCTGGGGAGTTCTCTTGTACCCAAAGCCTTCCTTTGGGGGCACTTTCGGATGGGCGAAAAGGGGTTCGCAACGCATTTCCGGGGGCCTGATTTTTCACTCATCTACGATGACGGCTAGGGCTACGTTTAGGTTTGCTCAGGAACAGCGAACCCGGAGGGTCCAGTTGCATGTGGGGCTGCGTAAAGGCTCCCCTGGGGTGTTCTCTTGTACTCAAAGCCTTCCTTTGGGGGCACTTTTGGATGGGCGAAAAGGGCTCGCAACGCATTTCCTGGGGCCTGATTTTTCAGTCGTCTTCGATGTCGACTAGGGCTATGTTTAGGGATGCTCGGAAACAGCGAACCCGGAGGGTCCAGTTGCATGTGGGGCTGCGTAAAGGCTCCCCTGGGGAGTTCTCTTGTACCCAAAGCCTTCCTTTGGGGGCACTTTTGGATGGGCGAAAAGGGCTCGCAACGCATTTCCTGGGGCCTGATTTTTCAGTCTTCTCCCATGCCGGCTAGGGCTACGTTTAGGGATGCTCGGAAACAGCGAACCCGGAGGGTCCAGTTGCATGTGGGGCTGCGTAAAGGCTCCCCTGGGGAGTTCTCTTGTACCCAAAGCCTTCCTTTGGGGGCACTTTTGGATAGTCCAAAGGGGCTCGCAACGCATTTCCTGGGGCCTGATTTTTCAGTCGTCTCCGATGACGGCTAGGGCTACGTTTAGGTTTGCTCAGGAACAGCGAACCCGGAGGGTCCAGTTGCATGTGGGGCTGCGTAAAGGCTCCCCTGGGGAGTTCTCTTGTACCCAAAGCCTTCCTTTGGGGGCACTTTTGGATGGGCGAAAAGGGCTCGCAACGCATTTCCTGGGGCCTGATTTTTCAGTCGTCTCCGATGACGGCTAGGGCTACGTTTAGGTTTGCTCAGGAACAGCGAACCCGGAGGGTCCAGTTGCATGTGGGGCTGCGTAAAGGCTCCCCTGGGGAGTTCACTTGTACCCAAAGCCTTCCTTTGGGGGCACTTTTGGATGGTCCAAAGGGGCTCGCAACGCATTTCCTGGGGCCTGATTTTTCAGTCGTCTCCGATGACGGCTAGGGCTACGTTTAGGTTTGCTCAGGAACAGCGAACCCGGAGGGTCCAGTTGCATGTGGGGCTGCGTAAAGGCTCCCCTGGGGAGTTCTCTTGTACCCAAAGCCTTCCTTTAGGGGCACTTTTGGATGGTCCAAAGGGGCTCGCAACGCATTTCCTGGGGCCTGATTTTTCAGTCGTCTTCGATGTCGACTAGGGCTATGTTTAGGGATGCTCGGAAACAGCGAACCCGGAGGGTCCAGTTGCATGTGGGGCTGCGTAAAGGCTCCCCTGGGGAGTTCTCTTGTACCCAAAGCCTTCCTTTGGGGGCACTTTTGGATGGTCCAAAGGGGCTCGCAACGCATTTCCTGGGGCCTGATTTTTCAGTCGTCTTCGATGTCGACTAGGGCTATGTTTAGGGATGCTCGGAAACAGCGAACCCGGAGGGTCCAGTTGCATGTGGGGCTGCGTAAAGGCTCCCCTGGGGAGTTCTCTTGTACCCAAAGCCTTCCTTTGGGGGCACTTTTGGATGGGCAAAAAGGCCTCGGAACGCATTTCCTGGGGCCTGATTTTTCACTCGTCTTCGATGCCGGCTAGGGCTATGTTTAGGGATGCTCGGAAACAGCGAACCCGGAGGGTCCAGTTGCATGTGGGGCTGCGTAAAGGCTCCCCTGGGGAGTTCTCTTGTACCCAAAGCCTTCCTTTGGGGGCACTTTTGGATGGTCCAAAGGGGCTCGCAACGCATTTCCTGGGGCCTGATTTTTCAGTCGTCTCCGATGACGGCTAGGGCTACGTTTAGGTTTGCTCAGGAACAGCGAACCCGGAGGGTCCAGTTGCATGTGGGGCTGCGTAAAGGCTCCCCTGGGGAGTTCACTTGTACCCAAAGCCTTCCTTTGGGGGCACTTTTGGATGGTCCAAAGGGGCTCGCAACGCATTTCCTGGGGCCTGATTTTTCAGTCGTCTCCGATGACGGCTAGGGCTACGTTTAGGTTTGCTCAGGAACAGCGAACCCGGAGGGTCCAGTTGCATGTGGGGCTGCGTAAAGGCTCCCCTGGGGAGTTCTCTTGTACCCAAAGCCTTCCTTTGGGGGCACTTTTGGATGGGCGAAAAGGGGTTCGCAACGCATTTCCGGGGGCCTGATTTTTCACTCATCTACGATGACGGCTAGGGCTACGTTTAGGTTTGCTCAGGAACAGCGAACCCGGAGGGTCCAGTTGCATGTGGGGCTGCGTAAAGGCTCCCCTGGGGAGTTCTCTTGTACCCAAAGCCTTCCTTTGGGGGCACTTTTGGATGGGCGAAAAGGGGTTCGCAACGCATTTCCGGGGGCCTGATTTTTCACTCATCTACGATGACGGCTAGGGCTACGTTTAGGTTTGCTCAGGAACAGCGAACCCGGAGGGTCCAGTTGCATGTGGGGCTGCGTAAAGGCTCCCCTGGGGAGTTCTCTTGTACTCAAAGCCTTCCTTTGGGGGCACTTTTGGATGGGCGAAAAGGGCTCGCAACGCATTTCCTGGGGCCTGATTTTTCAGTCGTCTTCGATGTCGACTAGGGCTATGTTTAGGGATGCTCGGAAACAGCGAACCCGGAGGGTCCAGTTGCATGTGGGGCTGCGTAAAGGCTCCCCTGGGGAGTTCTCTTGTACCCAAAGCCTTCCTTTGGGGGCACTTTTGGATGGTCCAAAGGGGTTCGCAACGCATTTCCTGGGGCCTGATTTTTCACTCATCTACGATGACGGCTAGGGCTACGTTTAGGTTTGCTCAGGAACAGCGAACCCGGAGGGTCCAGTTGCATGTGGGGCTGCGTAAAGGCTCCCCTGGGGAGTTCACTTGTACCCAAAGCCTTCCTTTGGGGGCACTTTTGGATGGTCCAAAGGGGCTCGCAACGCATTTCCTGGGGCCTGATTTTTCACTCGTCTCCGTTGACGGCTAGGACTACGTTTAGGTTTGCTCAGGAACAGCGAACCCGGAGGGTCCAGTTGCATGTGGGGCTGCGTAAAGGCTCCCCTGGGGAGTTCTCTTGTACCCAAAGCCTTCCTTTGGGGGCACTTTTGGATGGTCCAAAGGGGCTCGCAACGCATTTCCTGGGGCCTGATTTTTCAGTCGTCTCCGATGACGGCTAGGGCTACGTTTAGGTTTGCTCAGGAACAGCGAACCCGGAGGGTCCAGTTGCATGTGGGGCTGCGTAAAGGCTCCCCTGGGGAGTTCTCTTGTACCCAAAGCCTTCCTTTGGGGGCACTTTTGGATGGGCGAAAAGGGCTCGCAACGCATTTCCTGGGGCCTGATTTTTCCGTCGTCTTCGATGCTGGCTAGGGCTATGTTTGGGGTTTGCTCAGGAACAGCGAACCCGGAGGGTCCAGTTGCATGTGGGGCTGCGTAAAGGCTCCCCTGGGGAGTTCACTTGTACCCAAAGCCTTCCTTTGGGGGCACTTTTGGATGGGCGAAAAGGGCTCGCAACGCATTTCCTGGGGCCTGATTTTTCAGTCGTCTTCGATGACGGCTAGGGCTATGTTTAGGGATGCTCGGAAACAGCGAACCCGGAGGGTCCAGTTGCATGTGGGGCTGCGTAAAGGCTCCCCTGGGGAGTTCACTTGTACCCAAAGCCTTCCTTTGGGGGCACTTTTGGATGGTCCAAAGGGGCTCGCAACGCATTTCCTGGGGCCTGATTTTTCAGTCGTCTCCGATGACGGCTAGGGCTACGTTTAGGTTTGCTCAGGAACAGCGAACCCGGAGGGTCCAGTTGCATGTGGGGCTGCGTAAAGGCTCCCCTGGGGAGTTCTCTTGTACCCAAAGCCTTCCTTTGGGGGCACTTTTGGATGGGCGAAAAGGGCTCGCAACGCATTTCCTGGGGCCTGATTTTTCAGTCTTCTCCCATGCCGGCTAGGGCTACGTTTAGGGATGCTCGGAAACAGCGAACCCGGAGGGTCCAGTTGCATGTGGGGCTGCGTAAAGGCTCCCCTGGGGAGTTCTCTTGTACCCAAAGCCTTCCTTTGGGGGCACTTTTGGATAGTCCAAAGGGGCTCGCAACGCATTTCCTGGGGCCTGATTTTTCACTCGTCTCCGATGACGGCTAGAGCTACGTTTAGGTTTGCTCAGGAACAGCGAACCCGGAGGGTCCAGTTGCATGTGGGGCTGCGTAAAGGCTCCCCTGGGGAGTTCTCTTGTACCCAAAGCCTTCCTTTGGGGGCACTTTTGGATGGGCGAAAAGGGCTCGCAACGCATTTCCTGGGGCCTGATTTTTCAGTCGTCTCCGATGACGGCTAGGGCTACGTTTAGGTTTGCTCAGGAACAGCGAACCCGGAGGGTCCAGTTGCATGTGGGGCTGCGTAAAGGCTCCCATGGGGAGTTCTCTTGTACCCAAAGCCTTCCTTTGGGGGCACTTTTGGATGGTCCAAAGGGGCTCGCAACGCATTTCCTGGGGCCTGATTTTTTACTCATCTACGATGACTGCTAGGGTTACGTTTAGGTTTGCTCAGGAACAGCGAACCCGGAGGGTCCAGTTGCATGTGGGGCTGCGTAAAGGCTCCCCTGGG